>NC_083344.1:44995750-45204232 GCF_019175385.1 Lycium barbarum | reverse complement strand
ACTCGGTATCATGAACCCGAACTAAGTGGTAAATATAGCCCTTGGCTATCATCTTCCTTGCCTTGAGGTAGGAAATAAACCAACCTTTCGGAGATGTTGTATTACCCTGCCATTCAAGCACAGGCTCTCCCGGAAATTGGAATCGAACCACTTTTGTGCGACAATCACATTTGCATAACACGAAGCCAACCAATCCATACCCATGATTACATCGAAATCTACCATTTCTAACTCGATCAAGTCAGCCTTGGTCTGTCGATCGCATATCACAATAACACAATTTTTGTACACTTGTCTTGCTATCACAGGATCACCAACTGGAGTGAGTACCTCAAAGGGTTTAATTGACTCGGGTTTTACCCCGATACAACCAGCAACGTATGGACTAATATAAGAAAATGTAGAACCCGGATCTATCAACGCATACACATCATGGGAGAATATAGACAATATACCTGTGACTACATCCGGAGAGGACTCGAGGTCCTGTCGTCCCGCTAAAGCATATACACGGGGCTGAGTGGCACCCGAAGTAGATGCTGCCCCTCGGCCTCTGCCTCGGCCTGCTGTCATCTAAGAAGTATGCCCTGCGGGGCATGCTGATGAGGAACCCGCTGCTGAGCTTATGGGCTGAACCCCACCTCTACCATATCGCGAGGGATAATCTCGCATCAAATGTCCAGTCTGCCTACAAACATAACAACCATCAGTGTCCTGACGACACGACCCTGAATATAATTTGCGGCACTGACTACATCGTGGAACTGGCGGTCGTCTCTAACTGTAATCACCCCCAAACTGAGAACCCGGAGCTCTCGAGCTCTGACCCTGTCCCGACGGAAAAGAGTGATCAAATCCCCTGTCCGCGAACCGGGGAGGTGCACTAGTCGTTGACTGGCCTGAATGTCGGGAATAAGCCTGCCTCGATCCCCTTCTATAATCACCACCTGTGCCCTCAGATCTAGCCCTTTTGTTTTGCCTCCTATCACTATCGCGATCGCCCCTTTGTTGTCGTTGTCGCCCCTCTAAATTCAGGGCATGGGCCTTTATCCGGGAAATGTCCATCCCGTCTTGCAAGGAAGCTGTCAGACAATCTCTAAATAAATGCGGTCCCAGACCACTCACAAATCTATGTACCCGATCTCCCATGTCGGCCACCATAGTCGGAGCATATCTAGCCAAAGAATTGAATTGCATGCTATACTCTTGGGCACTCATGTTTCCCTGTCTCAAGTTCAGAAATCTATCCGCTCTAGCCGGACGGACCTCGGGTGGCAAATAGTGGCGAGTGAAAGCATCTACGAACTCTTGCCAAACCGGAGGAGGCGCATTCTCTCCTCTTGATAACACCCAATTGTTGTACCATAACACCGCCACATCCCGGAGTCTATAGGATGCCAACTCTACGGATTCGGTTTCGGAGGCATGGACAATCTTCAACGTCCTCAATATTTCATCAATAAAACCTTGTGGGTCTTCCTCCGACTTTGACCCAAAGAATTCCAAGGGATTTAGACTCGTAAAATCACGGGCCTTTGTACTTGCTGCCCGGTCACTTGAACCCACATTTTGTCGTTGTGCTTGTGCGGCAACAAATTAGGTCAATAACTGAATGACCTCGGTCATTTGTTGACCCGTAGCGACTGGCGGAGGGATTGGAGCTGGGGCTCCTCCTTGCTCTTCCACATGAGGTGGGGTAGAAGAAGTATTCGACAAGGCCTCGTTGTACGATTCGCCTTCCTCTATATTCATCGGAGGCTCTCTTTCTACCCGCCTCTTTGTTGTAGGCTTTCCCTTCTGCGCGGCTGTAGCTTTTCCCTTTGGCGGCATTCTGAAATCATAACACACTATCACAGAGGATTATACACGGCTCTATCGCACGATCTTATAGAAGAAAGATGGTCATTTTCCTAAATGCCCCGTAGCCCCTTGTATATTGATGTGGCGCGCTACACACCATAAATAAGACTCTACTAGACACGGCTCGTAGACACTTCCTAGGACCGAACTGCTCTGATACCACTTTTGTCACAACCCGGTTAGGGGCCGTGACGGGTACCCGAGGATAATCACCGAGCACCGCTCGTGCCATCACTTCTTAAGCGTATTTAGCAATCATTTATCCAATTCATGCTCAATTTATAATAAAATCCATTTTCATTTAGAAACAAAATGCTTTTATACATACGAGCCTTTAGGCTAGCAAAATACTATACATATATATATATATATATATATATATACATAATGACCATGACATAAAACCACACGACCCACGTCGAGTATGTACGAGCCTCTAAGAGATGACATCTACAACTGTACACAAAAGAATCATCATAGGCACCTCCGGGACAATGGAGGGCTTTCAGTCAGCTAGCAGCCTCTAAGAATCCGGAGCAAGATCTCCGCCCTGTCTACCTATGGGCATGAACACAGCGTCCAAAGAAAAAGGACGTCAGTACGAATATTGTACTGAGTATGTAAGGCAGGAATGAAATAAACAAACATAATAGAAAGATCATGGGACAAAGATGTAACGTGCACCAAGGTCATAGGCAATCGTATTACTATCATATTTCACATTTTACATAATCGTAGCACACATGTTATCACATCCCATACATCATCACGTATGTCATCATACACGTCGTCACATCATAATCTGAATCGTTACCTGCGTCCGGGTAACCCTCATATGCCGCCCACTAGTGGTGATCATGCCTGGCCCTCTCGGCTTGGTGTAAACATAGCAGCCCGCATTAGCGGTGACATGCCCAGCCATATAGGCGCGGTGGAATCATACGCAGCCCGCATTAGCGGTGACATTCCCGGCCATATAGGCGCGGTGGAATCTTATCATCACAACATCAATCATAACACGTCCTTAGACATCTCAAGCCATAGCATCATGTTATCATTTCTTAGTGTTCCATGTACCCCATAGTTATATTACAAGTTAGCATTATTCATCATCTTATTTTCATCACATACATTAACATTAAGAGCATTCATTAGGCTTTAAGACAACCATACTATGTCGGGGTGACGTCAGGTCGTGAACCCCCGATTATATTATGGACATTTATGAGTATCATGCCTCGCCTTGAAGGGAATAAAATGTAAGGCGAGTGTTAACAATAATAACATCATTAGCATTGTAGGAACATCATGCCACAATTTCTTAAGTCTCTAAACTCTAGCTCATTGTCATCACTATCATGCTCATAGGGGATTTAACATATAGAAGGACTCTTAAGCTTCATCTTATGGAAGGATTTGTGGAAATCTTGAAGGATTCCTGCCTTTTGAAAGAAGAGTTAAGCCTCACATACCTTTGTCGTTTAAGCAATTTAGCGTTTGCTTATTCTCCTTCAATGTCACGCCTCTACCTTCAAAAAGGGGATTCGTACGATCGTTAGTTAACCAACCATAAGAACGCACTACTATTTCTAGAGAAAATTGGGCAGCACTTCCTTTGTTTATACTACTTTTTCCGTATTCCATATCAACTCCCAATCACCCACAATAACAATCATAATATAGCAAATCACAATTATCATTCATATACAATGGCCATGATCCACCATTTCTATTCATTTTTCCCCATATTTATGGTTTTGGGTTCACTATCGTATTTTCCCATGTATCACACTTATCTCATGGTCTACATGTCATTTATAACATATTCATACTCACAACACACTAACATTCATGATTCAATTCAACTACCACTCACTCATGACACTATTCACTCTTGAAAGACCCATTTGCTATGTTCTTCTACAATTCGGGTATCTTAACCTTCCAATACCTTAAACAACATAAAATGGTCATGAAACTTACCTTGGATGATGGTTGAACAAGTCTTGAGTGCAGCTTTGTCACGACCCAACCCCGTGGGCCGCGACCAGTGCCCGAGCTGGGCACCTATACGTACCCGATACCCAGATTAACATATTAACAGAATAATAGTATAATAATAATACTAGGGGACGCTACAGAATTTAGTAGAAAAGCAGACTTGGCACACAGAAGCCGATAAGGCGGTCATAAAACAAAACATCCCAAACATATGTACAGAACCCACACAGATGTATCCACAGACCTCTACGGAACATATCATAATCATAAGACGGGACAGGGCCCCGTCATACCCTGAACAAAGTACATATCCAGATAGCAGTGACAGACTGTACCAAAAGATGGGCTCTGTAGAAGAGAGCGCCCCAAATAGCAGAAATGGGATCCTAAACGTGCGGATCAGCAAACCTGTCGTCTGTACCTGCCCGGCATGAAAACGCAGCCCCCGACGAAAGGGGGTCAGTACGAAATATGTACTGAATATGTAAAGCAGAATCACAGAAATCAAATCATAATGGTTACAGAAAATGAGTACAAAATCCGGAGTGTCAAATGCATATTTCCAAAATAGACAGAATGTGTACAGAAACATATGACATATCATATCCGGCCCCTGCCACGGGACTCGGCAGACAGAACGTGGTCACCCTCCCGACACTGGTGCCACAATACAGAGGAATCAGAAAAAGGGGCGTGGCCCCGTATCATAAAATGTCATATCAGAATGGCCATAACAGATCAGATCAGAATAGGCGGACATGGCACATCATATTCCACAGACCCATGTACGCGTATACCTGCCCCCTCACATCGGGGCGCGGCGAACAATGCAGAGAATTACGCTTGACAACATATCCTGGCCCGGGCTCAGTGTGGGGAACATTGGGACATCCACGAATGGAGTAGTGAGAAACTAATGCAATTTAAAAATATCATAAATGTTTTCAAAGACTCGATGAAGCGTAGCAAAGACAAACAAATCAAATGGAGTCGGACGAAATCAGAATTAATACAATTCGGATATCATAATAATTTACAGAAATATAACCTCCCTGAAGTCATTCCGAGTGTCAAAATAATTTATAAGATTTAATAGAATATT
Source organism: Lycium barbarum (assembly GCF_019175385.1). Classification (NCBI taxonomy): domain Eukaryota; kingdom Viridiplantae; phylum Streptophyta; class Magnoliopsida; order Solanales; family Solanaceae; genus Lycium; species Lycium barbarum. The sequence goes on along the minus strand of NC_083344.1, from coordinate 45,199,269 downwards.
TAAAACAATATTCTTTAAGCGATTAGTAGGGTAATCAAAACATTTCTTTCAAAAATCGCTTAAAAAGTAAGCTTTAGCAAATTAGGGGCAAAACCGGAAATAGTGGGCCCGCCTCGGGACAAATAAGGCGGTGGGCTCAAATTGTGCCCTCTAAGCATATAGTATCACCTAAAAAGGTTATACAGACATTCTATAACTTTCTGAGTAATATAGAGCAAAATTGCATAATTCCAGAAAAAAACGTATCAAAAATGATTCAATTCTACTGAAGGAAAAACTGAAATTTTGTCTTGCGGATTCCGAGGGCCAAGAGGTCCTTCGAGGCCCGGATCCGACCCTAACTCACTAAGGGCATGCCAAGGGAAGAAATAGGGTTGCTTTACATACCTTTCACGCTCCTTAAGCCTTTCCAAATTCACTTCCCGTTTCGTCGAAAAACTGCAATTGGTCAAGTTTACCAATTGTAAGCTATGAATACCAAAGTTCCAATTTAATGCATATTTGGCTACCGAAATTTCGGCAGCACTTCCCCTATACATATAGCACCCCGAGAATTCAACTCGGCTATAAATCATCAACAACAACCCAAACGACAACAACAATATCAACAATGAACATTAAAAACATAAATATCCTTCAACTAGTCATTTTTCTCACAAGTTGACATAATCTTCAATTCAACCCAACTTTCAACTAAGATCAATAATTTCACATTCAACAACAATCATGATCATCACCATATAGTTCTAGAAACATTTCATATCGGTTTCCTCAAGATATACACTCGATATACATAATATACAACTTTCCGCCAAAGTCATAACTTATGCAAAACATCAAATCTTTGGCATACAACTTCATAACAAGTTTCCAACTTCCAAATTCATCAATGATCATCACTATTAGCAACCAAACAACTTCATTTCCTTAATGTCGGAAAATCATACTAAAACGACATAAGTTTCTACATTCCAATTCAATACAAACTTATATCATTCTAACTTCATTTACTTATCAAGCATTACAACAACACTCCAATACACTAAACAACTTAATTCATTTCTATTCCAAATCCAATATACCACACGGCCATATGCTTATTTTTCCATATCAACTAAATTCATCCAACTTTCAATTCCCATATGCATTTCATCACAATCACAACTAGAATACAACATGAATTCAAATCTTCATTAGCATATAAGGCATGTATATACACGGCTATACCCATATACAACCTACCCATTTTGCAAACTTCCATTTCTTCATACAATCAACACATTTCCATATATTATAACACAAACAAAGCTTAATAACACAAAGACAAGGGATGAATTCTCACCTTCTCCTCAAGTCTCTTTCACTTGAATATATGATCACTTTGGAGATTCTAATGCTCCCCACTCCAAACCAACTACACCAAGATACAAAGGAACCTTGACTTAGTAGGAAATCAACAAGAAATGAATTTTTGAAGCAATATTTTTGGTACCTAAATTTCCAAGGCAAACCCGAAACCTCTTGCTCTCTCTTCTTTTTTTTTTTCTTTGTTGTTCTTATCTTCTAATTCCTTAAGTCTTCTATGATATATGTAATTGAAGTGCTTGGTCACATGACCAAGCACATGACCAACTAAAATTGGGCTTGGATCAAGGCCTTGTATGGCCGGCCATGACCCCTATTTTGGGCCTCAACTCCAATTAAATTTTTGAGCCCAATAACTTATAAATCACATTTTGTAATTCCCGAAACTAATTTCCAAAATTCCAAAATTACCCTTAGCCTTGTCCCACACTTTCATGATTCTATTCTTTCATGCATAACTCCTATGTTCAACAAAATATCAAATTGACCTTATATCTCAAGAATCCAATATAATTCAAGTTTCTCCAAACGTGTGAAAACACGGGATATAACATCCTCCCCCCCTTTAGAACATTCGTCCTCGAATGTAAAATTAATCTTACAGGGTTGGAAAATACTTTGGGGGAGTTTCTAATTATAGACAACACATAGGACATACGATTGTTATTGAAATAAAATTAAGCAGGAATTTAAGGTTACCTGTGGGCATAGGGAACAATTGAGGATATTTCTTCTTCATTTCTTCCTCAGACTCCTAGGTCATTTTCTCCCGGTTATCATTCCGCCACAGTACCTTAACGGAGGCCACATCTTTATTCTGGAGCCTCCTTACCTGACGATCCAAGATAGATACGGGCTGCTCCTCGTACGATAACTGCTCCGTCACCTGAATATCATCAGCAGGGAATACTCTGGAAGGGTCTCCAATGCATTTACGAAGCATAGAGACGTGAAACACCGGATGTACCGCTTCCAAATCAGATGGCAAATCTAACTCATAGGCGACGCTTCCAACTTTCCGAACAATCTGATAAGGGCCAATATAACGTGGACTGAGCTTACTCTTTCTGCCGAACCGCATCACGCCTTTCATAGGCGATACCTTCAGAAATACCCAATCGCCTACCTGAAACTCCAACGGTCGACGTCGTCTATCTGCGTATGACTTCTGTCGACTCTGAGCTGCCAACAGTCGCTCTCGAATAAGTTTCACCTTGTCCACAGCCTGCTGGACCATATCTGGGCCAACCAACTCTGTCTCGCCAATATCAAACCAGCCAATCGGCGATCTGCATTTCCTGCCATATAAAGCCTCGTACGGAGCCATCTGGATGCTGGAATGGTAACTGTTATTATATGCAAACTCAATCAACGGCAAGTGATCATCCCAGCTGCCTCTGAAATCAATAACACAGGCCCGCAACATATCCTCCAGCGTCTGTATAGTGCGCTCGGCCTGTCCGTCGCTCTGAGGATGAAATGTTGTGCTCAGACTCACCTGAGTCCCTAGTCCCTCCTGAAAAGACCTCCAGAAATGCGTCGTAAACTGGGCGCCTCTGTCAGAAATAATAGATAGAGGAACTCCGTGAAGCTTCACAATCTCTCTAATGTAGAGCCTGGCATAATCCTCGGCGGAATAAGTAGTCCTGACGGGAAGAAAATGGGTTGATTTCGTCAGCCTATCAACAACGACCCAGATGGAATCATACTTCCGTGGAGTGCGAGGCAAACCTGTAATGAAGTCCATATTAATAACCTCCCACTTCCAAGTCGGGATCTCCATTTCCTGCAATAGTCCACCCGGCTTCTGATGCTCAATCTTGACCTGCTGACAATTAGGACATTGGGCGACGAATTCTGCAATATCCCGCTTCATACCGTCCCACCAGTATAAGCATCGAAGATCATGGTACATCTTCGTAGACCCATGATGGACTGAATAGCGAGCATAATGTGCCTCGCTCATAACCTGCTGCCGAAGGCCTGCAATATCCGGTACACACAACCTGCCTCTGTGTAACAAAGTGTCGTCCGGTGAAAACTCGAACGGAGTCTCCTCCTTATCATAGGCTGTGTCCCTATACCGAGCTAAGACAGGATCTTCATATTGTCGCCGCTTAATATCGTCCCTGATGGATGACTCAGAAACCCCTCGAACAGATATCCGTGTATCCCCAGAATCGGCCAGACGAACCCCGAGACTAGCCAACTGCTGAATATCACGGGCTATCTCTCTCCTGTCTGGCTGTAAATCGGCCAGACTGCCCATAGACTTCCGACTGAGCGCATCTGCAACAACATTAGCTTTACCCGGATGATACAGAATATCCACGTCATAATCTTTCAGAAGCTCCAGCCACCTCCGCTGCCGCAAATTAAGCTCTCTCTGTCTGAAAATATACTGGAGACTCTTATGATCAGTATAGATATCCACATGAACGCCATATAAATAGTGTCTCCATATCTTCAGAGCATGAATCACCGCTGCGAGCTCCAGATCGTGGGTAGGATAATTCTTTTCATGCTTTTTGAGCTGCCGGGAAGCATACGCTATAACTCTGCCGTGCTGCATCAATACAAAGCCCAACCCCATGCCAGAAGCGTCACAATAAATAACATACCCGTCCGGTCCCTCTGGAAGAGTCAGGACTGGGGCTGAAGTCAGCTTCTCCTTCAGCAACTGGAAGCTCCGTTCACAAGTGTCAGACCACTGGAACTTAGCTCCCTTCTGAGTCAGCCTTGTCAAAGGCGCTGAAATCGAAGCAAACTTCTCCACAAATCTCCTGTAATAACCTGCTAATCCCAGGAAACTGCGTACCTCTGTGGGCGTCGTAGGTCTTGGCCAATTCTTCACGGCCTCGATCTTCTGTATGTCCACACGGACACCATCAGCTGCAATAACATGCCCCAAGAAAGCCACTGAAGACAGCCAGAATTCACACTTAGAAAATTTCGCATATAACTTCTGATGCCGGAGTACCCCTAATACCGATCTCAGGTGATCTGCGTGCTCTGCCTCCGACCGAGAATAAACCAGGATATCATCAATGAATACAATCACGAACATATCCAAGAATGGCCTGAATACCCGGTTCATTAAATCCATGAATACTGCGGGGGCATTAGTAAGCCCAAAAGACATAACCCTGAACTCATAATGCCCATATCGGGTCCGGAAGGCTGTCTTAGGGATATCGGCCTCTCGTACTCGTACCTGGTGGTAGCCGGATCGAAGATCTATCTTCGAAAAACACTTAGCGCCCTGCAGCTGATCAAACAAATCATCAATCCTGGGAAGGGGGTATTTATTCTTTATAGTTACCTTATTCAGCTGCCGATAATCAATACGCATACGCAGCGACCCGTCCTTCTTACGCACAAATAATACCGGGGCTCCCCAAGGCGAAGTACTGGGTCTGATGAAGCCCTTATCTAACAAATCCTTCAGCTGCTCTTTCAACTCCTTTAATTCTGCAGGCGCCATTCTATACGGAGGAATAGAGATAGGCTGAGTGTCTGGGAGTAAATCAATAGAGAAGTCTATCTCCCGCTCTGGAGGAAGACCTGGAAGCTCATCGGGGAAAACATTCGGAAACTCATTAATCACGGGGACTGACTGAAGTGTCGGCGTCTCTGCGTCCAAGTCTTGTACCCGTACCAGAAGATAGATATAACCCTTTCTAATCATTTTCTTTGCCTTAAGGTATGAAATAAACTTACCTTTCGGCGATGCTGTATTACCAGCCCATTCTATAGTTGGCTCCCCAAGAAACTGGAAGCGAACCACCTTATTCTGGTAGTCAACATTAGCGTAACAGGAAGCTAGCCAATCCATACCCATAATAACATCAAATTCAGTCATATCTAACTCTACCAGATCTGCCTTAGTGTCACGGTCACAAACAATTACGGAACAATCTTTATATACTTGTTTCGCTACAATAAAGTCCCCGATCGGTGTGGCTACCTCAAATGGCTCTATAGGTTCAGACATAATACCAATTTTTCCAGCAACAAGGGGTGAAATATATGATAAAGTCGAACCTGGATCAATTAATGCATACACAGACCGAGAGAAGACTAATAAAGTACCTGTAACGACATTAGGAGATGCCTCCTGATCCTGGCGACTGGCCAAAGCATAAATGCGGTTCGAAGGACCGCTAATACCAGAAGCTCCACCACGGCCTCTGCCACGACCCGCTGGTGCCGAAATACCCTGCCCCGTAGGGCGCATAGCCACTGACGAAGATGAAGACCCAGCGGCTGATCCGGTAGGCTGCGCTGCACCACCCGAACTACCCTTATACGGGCAATCTCTCACAGAATGGCCCTGACGGCCACAAGAAAAGCACGCACCGGTGGCTCTGTAGCACTCTCCCGTATGGTATCTGCCGCAAAAAGAACACTAAACCCTGGGTGGCCTCATCTGACCAGAACCCCTATCTGTCCGCGAACCTGAAGCCCTGGAGCTCTGGCCTGCCCCTGAATACCCTGGGCTATCGAACCTGCGACCTGTAGACTGGGGAGGTGCGCTCTGCGCCGGCTGAGATGAAAATCTGCTAGGCTGCTGCGGCTGTCTGCCCCGAAAATCTCCAGATGACCTGGCCCTCTTGGGCTGTCTCCGATCCTGGCCCCTGTCAGGCTGGTGTCCTCCTCTGCCCCGATCCTCCATGCCCTGGGCATGGGCCTGAATACGGGCAATGTCCATACCGGGCTGAGCAGCCAACACTAAACAGCTATCAACAAAATACCGGTCAAGCCCCACAATATATCTCTGCATCCGGTCCGCCATAGTAGCCACCACAGAAGGTGCATATCGGGCCAAGGAATCAAACTCCAAACTGTAGTCCCGGACACTGCGGCCCTTCTGCCTCAATAATAAGAATCTATCAGATCTGGCTCGTCGCAACTCTGGGGGCAGAAAATGTCCAAGAAATGCCTGAGAAAAATTGCCCCAAACTGCTGGGGAAGCGCCGTCCCCTCTGGATAGCCCCCATGACTCGTACCAGTTTGCCGCCACATCATATAACCGGTACGAAGCTAACGCGACTGACTCTGTCTCGGAAGCATTAATCAAATCTAGAGTGCGTCGCATCTTCCTGATAAACTCCTCAGGATCCTCCTCGGGCTTTGTCCCGAAGAACTCTGGAGGACTACAAGTCAAAAACTCACGGGCTCTCGAACTATCACGCCTGACTGCCCGGTCACCTCCCAGTCCATGCCCCTGAACCTGCCCTGCCACAAGTCTCGTCAGCAACTGGACTGCCTCCCTCATAGACTGATCCTCAGTGCCTGGCCGTGGAGCTGGAGGCTCAGGTACTGGAACTGCGGGAGCTGGCGGTGGAGCCGCCCCCCGATCTGCAGCTACGGCTGCCCCTATCTCCTCCACGAGTGGCGGTGTAGAAGAACCCTCTGTCTGGGACAAAGTCTCCGGAGCAATATGTGCCTGGGCCCTGGTAATCCTCTGGACCCGGCTAGTCTCTCCCAAGGCTGCTGACTTGGCCTTTTGGGCCGCTGTTGCCTTTTTTGGAGGCATATCTTCAAATATAGCCACTCGTTAGGGAGGGGTCATCCTGATAACACAGCTCTATCGCACGATCTAAGACAGAAAGAAGGGTAGTATCCTAAATGTCCTGTAGCCTCCTGTTTATAGGTGTGGTGCACAACACACCGATAAACAAGACTCTACTAGACACGGTCTGTGGACAATCCGAGGACGAACTGCTCTGATACCACTTTTGTCACGACCCAACCCCGTGGGCCGCGACCAGTGCCCGAGCTGGGCACCTATACGTACCCGATACCCAGATTAACATATTAACAGAATAATAGTATAATAATAATAATAGGGGACGCTACAGAATTTAGCAGAAAAGCAGACTTGGCACACAGAAGCCGATAAGGCGGTCATAAAACAAAACATCCCAAACATATGTACAGAACCCACACAGATGTATCCACAGACCTCTACGGAACATATCATAATCATAAGACGGGACAGGGCCCCGTCATACCCTGAACAAAGTACATATCCAGATAGCAGTGACAGACTGTACCAAAAGATGGGCTCTGTAGAAGAGAGCGCCCCAAATAGCAGAAATGGGATCCTAAACGTGTGGATCAGCAAACCTGTCGTCTGTACCTGTGCGACATGAAAACGCAGCCCCCGAAGAAAGGGGGTCAGTACGAAATATGTACTGAATATGTAAAGCGGAATCACAGAAATCAAATCATAATGGTTACAGAAAATGAGTACAAAATCCGGAGTGTCAAATGCATATTTCCAAAACAGACAGAATGTGTACAGAAACATATGTCATATCACATCCGGCCCCTACCACGGGACTCGGCAGACAGAACGTGGTCACCCTCCCGACACTGGTGCCACAATACAGAGGAATCAGAAAAAGGGGCGTGGCCCCGTATCATAAAATGTCATATCAGAATGGCCATAACAGATCAGATCAGAATAGGCGGACATGGCACATCATATTCCACAGACCCATGTACGCGTATACCTGCCCCCTCACATCGGGGCGCGGCGAACAATGCAGAGAATTACGCTTGACAACATATCCTGGCCCGGGCTCAGTGTGGGGAACATTGGGACATCCACGAATGGAGTAGTGAGAAACTAATGCAATTTAAAAATATCATAAATGTTTTCAAAGACTCGATGAAGCGTAGCAAAGATAAACAAATCAAATGGAGTCGGACGAAATCAGAATTAATACAATTCGGATATCATAATAATTTACAGAAATATAACCTCCCTGAAGTCATTCCGAGTATCAAAATAATTTATAAGATTTAATAGAATATTTAAAATAATATTCTTTAAGCGATTAGTAGGGTAATCAAAACATTTCTTTCAAAAATCGCTTAAAAAGTAAGCTTTAGCAAATTAGGGGCAAAACCGGAAATAGTGGGCCCGCCTCGGGACAAATAAGGCGGCGGGCTCAAATTGTGCCCTCTAAGCATATAGTATCACCTAAAAAGGTTATACAGACATTCTATGACTTTCTGAGTAATTTAGAGCAAAATTGCATAATTCCAGAAAAAAACGTATCAAAAATGATTCAATTCTACTGAAGGAAAAACTGAAATTTTGTCTTGCGGATTCCGAGGGCCAAGAGGTCCTTCGAGGCCCGGATCCGACCCTAACTCACTAAGGGCATGCCAAGGGAAGAAATAGGGTTGCTTTACATACCTTTCACGCTCCTTAAGCCTTTCCAAATTCACTTCCCGTTTCGTCGAAAAACTGCAATTGGTCAAGTTTACCAATTGTAAGCTATGAATACCAAAGTTCCAATTTAATGCATATTTGGCTACCGAAATTTCGGCAGCACTTCCCCTATACATATAGCACCCCGAGAATTCAACTCGGCTATAAATCATCAACAACAACCCAAACGACAACAACAATATCAACAATGAACATTAAAAACATAAATATCCTTCAACTAGTCATTTTTCTCACAAGTTGACATAATCTTCAATTCAACCCAACTTTCAACTAAGATCAATAATTTCACATTCAACAACAATCATGATCATCACCATATAGTTCTAGAAACATTTCATATCGTTTTCCTCAAGATATACACTCGATATACATAATATACAACTTTCCGCCAAAGTCATAACTTATGCAAAACATCAAATCTTTGGCATACAACTTCATAACAAGTTTCCAACTTCCAAATTCATCAATGATCATCACTATTAGCAACCAAACAACTTCATTTCCTTAATGTCGGGAAATCATACTAAAACGACATAAGTTTCTACATTCCAATTCAATACAAACTTATATCATTCTAACTTCATTTACTTATCAAGCATTACAACAACACTCCAATACACTAAACAACTTAATTCATTTCTATTCCAAATCCAATATACCACACGGCCATATGCTTATTTTTCCATATCAACTAAATTCATCCAACTTTCAATTCCCATATGCATTTCATCACAATCACAACTAGAATACAACATGAATTCAAATCTTCATTAGCATATAAGGCATTTATATACACGGCTATACCCATATACAACCTACCCATTTTGCAAACTTCCATTTCTTCATACAATCAACACATTTCCATATACTATAACACAAACAAAGCTTAATAACACAAAGACAAGGGATGAATTCTCACCTTCTCCTCAAGTCTCCTTCACTTGAATATATGATCACTTTGGAGATTCTAATGCTCCCCACTCCAAACCAACTACACCAAGATACAAAGGAACCTTGACTTAGTAGGAAATCAACAAGAAATGAATTTTTGAAGCAATATTTTTGGTACCTAAATTTCCAAGGCAAACCCGAAACCTCTTGCTCTCTCTTTTTTTTTTTTCTTTGTTGTTCTTATCTTCAAATTCCTTAAGTCTTCTATGATATATGTAATTGAAGTGCTTGGTCACATGACCAAGCACATGACCAACTAAAATTGGGCTTGGATCAAGGCCTTGTATGGCCGGCCATGACCCCTATTTTGGGCCTCAACTCCAATTAAATTTTTGAGCCCAATAACTTATAAATCACATTTTGTAATTCCCGAAACTAATTTCCAAAATTCCAAAATTACCCTTAGCCTTGTCCCACACTTTTATGATTCTATTCTTTCATGCATAACTCCTATGTTCAACAAAATATCAAATTGACCTTATATCTCAAGAATCCAATATAATTCAAGTTTCTCCAAACGTGTGAAAACACGGGATATAACAAGTTTCTCTTCTTAGCACCAAAGCCCTAGCTCACCTCCTTTGGTTTTCTTGAGGAAGATGAACTTTTCTTGAGTTTCACACACTTTGATTCATGGATTATGTGTTGTTGATCTTGGTTTTCCTTTGATTCTCTTGAATTATTGTGGATGAAGTGCTTTGAAGTGTTCTAGAGAGTTCTTGAATTGGAAAGATGATAAATGAAATAAAACGAGCTTGGGGTCCCTTATACTTAACTTAAAAATCTAATTTTTGTGAACAGTATTCGGGGTGTACAGTGGCCGTAAACCCAGTTTACGGGCCGTATATTGGTTTACGGTCCGTCCTTCATGGCCGTATTTAAGCATATCAGAAATAGAATGGTCTGCTGGGATCATGGTTGTTATACCCCGCATTTCAGAGCATGAGCGTGACACGCGCTTCCTCAAAATTGACAATCATGTTGTTGCCACATAATTTAAACTCACGTTGATAATGTTGTATTCCGTACTTTTGTACGTCGGATTATTCATAAGCTGAGGTAGGGCCCACACGTCGAGATTTTTTTAGGACACATGACAAGTTATATAAAGCACATATGTGAAGTTGAACACAACTCAAGAAGGACCCTTGAGCCGAATCAAAGTGGAAGTCCTCCAAACAAATATTTTTTAGTAACGTTTTCGGGTGATCTGAATTCGAGGGGCAAAAACGGTATTATAAGTTTGGAACTTGAAAAAATACCAAGAAATACAAGTTGTAGATAATGGAATTAGCTTTCCAACCATAGGTCGTGGGTCCACAGGGGACGTCGAAATAAGGGGATATGGACGTTTTAAGGCAGAAAGGTCAGTGGGCTAGGCCCAATCCGAGCCCAACCGGGTTAGGCCCATTACCCATGTCTTTATAAGTGCAAATTTCGGCCTTCCTCCTCATTTTAAGACCAGGAACGCCCAGAAAATTCTGGGGAGAGAGAGAAAAAGAGTCTTGGAGAAGAAAAAACAATTTTGATCGAAATCTGAGCCCCGAATCCCAAAGCCCATGAAGGGAAAAGTGTTGTACGTTGCGTTGTCTTCAATTTGAGCTAAAAATCAACCAAGGAGAAGAATGATAACGTGGTGGCTGCATGCTTAAGGTATGAAAAAGGTTCCTTTTCATTGTTAACGAGTTTATTTATGTTATATCCCGTGTTTTCACACGTTTGGAAAAACTTTAATTATATTGGATTCTTGAGATATAAGGTCAAATTTGATATTTTGTTGAATTTAGGAGTTATGCATGAAAGAATAGAGTCATGAAAGTGTGGGACGAGGCTAAGGGCAATTTTGGAATTTTAGAAATTAGTTCCGGGAATTTCAAAAGGTGATCTATAAGTCTTTGGGCCCAAAATAAATGAAGAAAATTTGGGCCCAACACTAAGGGGTGGCCGGCCACATAGTGGCCCAAACCCATGGTTAGTTAATTATTTTTTCCATGTGCTAAATACTTGGAAGAAGGCATTATTTATAGAACTTTCAAGAGAATAGATAAGAAGCAAGAAAACAAAGCAAAACAAGAAAGAAAAAAAGAGGAGAGGGTTCGGGTTTGGCCATAGGAATTTGACCATCAAAAATCTTGTTCAAAAAATTTTTCTCTTGTTGAATTCTTACTAATTCAAGGTCCCTTCTCAACTTGGTGTAGTTGGTTTGGAAGGAAGAAGTCTTGTTTCTTCAAGTTGACCCTATATTCAAGTGAAGAAGATTGAGTAAAAAGGTAAGAATTTATCCCTTATTATTGTGTTATGAAGTATTGTTTGTGTTGTAGTATGTAGAAATGAGTTGATTGTATGGAAAAATGGAAGTTTGCGAAGTGGGTATGGAATATAGAATGTGGCCGTGTGTGTGTGTTAATGTGTAAGTGAAATGAGTTGAAATTTATGTTGTATTCTAGTTGTGTGTATGATGGAATTCATATGGAGAATGAGAGTTGAATAAATTTGGTTGAAAATGAAATATAGGGGTTTGGCCGTGTGGTATGGTGTTGGTAGGATGCTAATGAATTAATTTTGTTTAATGTGTTAGTTGTGTTATTGTGATGCTTGCAATGAAAATGAAGTTAGAATGATATAAGTTTGTATTGAATTAGAATGTAGAAACTTATGTCGTTTTAGTATGACTTTCCGACATTAAGGAAATGAAGTTGTTTGGTTGTTAATTGTGATGATCATTGATGAATTTGGAAGTTGGAAACATGTTATGAAGTTGTATGCCAAAGATTTGATGTTTTGCATAAGTTATGACTTTGACGGAAAGTTGTATATTATGTTTATCGAGTGTATAACTTGAGGATAACGATATGAAATATTTCTAGAACTATATGGTGATGATCTTGATTGTTGATGAATGTGCAATTATTGATATTAGTTGAAAGTTGGGTTGAAATGAAGGTTATGTCAACTTGTTAGAAAGATGACTAGTTGAAGGATATTTGTGTTTTTAATGTTCGTTGTTGATATTGATGTTGTCGTTTAGGTTGTTGTTGATGATTTCTAGCCGAGTTGAATTCTCGGGGTGCTATATGTATAGGGGAAGTGCTGCCGAAATTTCGGTAGACAAATATGCATTAAGTTGAAACTTTGGTATTCATAACTCACAATTGGTAAACTTGACCAATTACAGATTTTTGACGAAACGGGAAGTGAGTTTGGAAAGGCGTAAAGAGCTTGAAAGGTATGTAAAGCAACCCCAATTCTTTCCTTGGCATGCCCTTAGTGTGTTAGGGTCGGATCCGGGCCTCGAAAGACTTCTTGGCCCTCGGAATCCGCAAGAGAAATTCTCCGTTTTTCCTTCAGTAGAATTGAACCATTTTGGTATGCTTTTCTTGAAATTATGCAATTTTGTTCTAAATTACTTGGAAGGTCACAGAATATTTGTAGAACCTTTTTAGGTGACTCCATAAGCTTGGAGGGCATAATTTGAGCCCGCCGCCTTGTTTGTCCCGAGGCGGGCCCACTATTCCCGGTTTTGCCCTTAATGTACTTAAGTCTTCTTTTCGAGCAGTTCTTAAAAGAAACGTTTTGACTACTATTCTAATCACCTAACAAACATTGTTTTAAATATTCCATTGAGTCCAATAAATCTTTTTGACACTCGGAACGATTTCAGAAAGGTTATACTTCTGTAATTTATTATGTTCCCGTTCGACTTCATTGGATCAGTTTGTCTTTGATATGCCTCATCGAGTCTAATAAAACATTTATGATATTTGAATTGCATTAGTCTCTCACTACTCCATTCGTGGATGCCCCAATGTTTCCCACACTGAGCCCGGGCCAGGATATGTTGTCAAGCGTGATCCTTTGCATTGTTCGCCGTGCCTCGATGTGAGGGGGCAGGTATACGCGTACATGGGTTTGTGGAGTATGTTGTGCCATGTACGCTTGTTCTGATATGATTTGCTATGGCCATCTGATATGATATATTATGTGACGGGGTTATGCCCCATTCTGATTCTTCTGTGTTGTGGCACCAGCGTCGGGAGGGTGGCCACGTTCTGTCTACCGAGTCCCTTGGCAGGGGCCGGATTAGATATGACATATGTTTCTGTACACACTCTGCATGTTTTGAAATTATGTATCTGATACTTTGGATTTTTCTGTTTATTTTCTGTATGTCCTGCACCAGTTATGATTTTGTCTCCGTACTTCAGGCTTTACATATTCAGTACATATTTCGTACTGACCCCCTTTCTTCGGGGGCTGCGTTTTCATGCCGCGCAGGTACCGACGACAGGTTTGCTGATCCGTCCGCTTAGGATCTTATTCTGCCATTTGGAGTGCTCTCTTATTCAGAGCCATCTTTTGGTATAGTCTGTCACTTCTACATATGTATATTCTCGTTCATGGGTACGGCGGGGCCCTGTCCCGTCATATGATTTTGTCGGTCTGTTTAGAGGTCTGTGGACATGTTTGTGGGTTGGGATCTTTCTGTACAGTTGTGTGCTTATGTTGGGTTTGGGCGATTCCATTCGTCGCAGCGGCCGGTCCGCACATATTTAAATGTTGCTTTGTTGGCCCTGTGTGGCCTTTGTTGGTATTTTCTGCGTCCAGTGTATATGGGATAGTCCGTAAAACAAAGGAAACTCTGCCGAAATTTTTCTGGAAATTATATACTAGAATGTGTTTGAGTGCCCAGATCGAGCACTAGTCACGGCCTACGGGGTTGGGTCGTGACAAAAGTGGTATCAGAGCGGTTCGTCCTCGGAATGTCTACAGACCGTGTCTAGTAGAGTCTTGTTTATCGGTGTGTTGTGCACCACACCTATAAACAGGAGGCTACAGGGCATTTAGGATACTACCCTTCTTTCTGTCTTAGATCGTGCGATAGAGCTGTGTTATCAGGATGATTCCTCCCTAACGAATTGTTACATTTGCAGTTATGCCTCCAAAAAAGGAGACAGCGGCCCAAAAGGCCAAGGCAGCAGCTGTGGGAGAGACTAGTCGGGCCCAGAGGGTTACCAGGGCCCATGCACATATTGCTCCTGATATTTTGCCCCCGGCAGAGGGCTCTTCCACACCGCCACACGTAGAGGAGATTGGAGCAGCAGCAGCTGCAGGTCGAGGGGCGGCTCCACCGCCAGCTCCCGAGATTCCAGTACCTGAGCCCCCAGCTCCACGGCCAGGCACTGAGGATCAGTCCATGAGAGAGGCAGTCCAGCTATTGACCAGACTTGTGGCAGGACAGGTTCAGGGGCACGGACTGGGAGGTGACCGGGCTTACAGGCGTGACAGTTCGAGAGCCCGTGAGTTCTTGACTTATGGTCCTCCAGAGTTCTTCGGGACTAAGCCCGAGGAGGATCCTGAGGAGTTTATCAGGAAGATGCGGCGCACTTTACAGCTGATTAATGCTTCCGAGACAGAGTCAGTTGCGTTGGCCTCGTACCGGTTGTATGATGTGGCGGCTAATTGGTACGAGTCATGGGAGTTATCTAGGGGTGACGGCGCTCCCCCAGCAGTTTGGGATGATTTTTCTCAGGCTTTTCTTAGTCATTTTCTGCCTCCGGAGTTACGGCGGGCCAAGGCTGACAGATTCTTATTGCTGAGACAGAGGGGTCGCAGTGTTCGAGAGTACAGTATGGAGTTCGACTCATTGGCCCGATACGCACCTGCTGTGGTAGCTACTATGGCTGACAAGATGCACAGGTACATTATGGGGCTGGACCGTTATTTTGTCGACAGCTGTTTGGTATTGGCTGCTCAGCCCGGCATGGATATTGCCCGGATTCAGGCCCACGCCCAGGGCATGGAGGACCGGCATAGGGAGCGTCAGCCTGATAGGAGCCAGGATCGGAGACATCCCAAGAGGGCCAGATCATCTGGGTATTCTGGAGATTTTCGGGGCAGACAGCCTCAGCAGCCGCAGCAGCCTAGCAGACATCTATCCCAGCCGGCACAGAGCGCACCTCCACAGCCTACAGGTCGCAGATTTGATAGCCCAGGGTATTCAGGAGCAGGTCAGAGCTCCAGGGCTTCAGGTTCGCGGACAGACAGGGGTTCTGGTCAGACGAGGCCACCTAGGCCTCAGTGTTCTTATTGTGGCAGATACCATCCTGGGGAGTGCTACAGGGCCACCGGTGCATGTTTTTCTTGTGGCCGTCAGGGCCATTCTGTGAGAGATTGCCCGTACAAGGGTAGTTCGGGTGGTGCAGCGCAGCTTACCGGATCAGCCGCCGGGTCTTCATCTTCATCAGTGGCTATGCGCCCTACGGGGCCAGGTACTTCAGCACCAGCGGGTCGCGGCAGAGGCCGTGGTGGATCTTTTGGTACTAGCGGTCCTTCGAACCGCATTTATGCTCTGTCCAGCCGCCAGGATCAGGAGGCATCGCCTAATGTCGTTACAGGTACATTATTGGTTTTCTCTCGGTCTGTGTATGCACTGATTGATCCAGGTTCGACTTTGTCATATATTTCGCCTCTGGTTGCTAGTAACATTGGTATAACGTCTGAACCTATAGAGCCGTTTGAGGTAGCCACACCGATTGGGGACTTTATTGTAGCAAATCAGGTATATAAAAACTGTTCTGTAATTGTATGTGGCCGTGACACTAAGGTAGATCTGGTGGAGTTAGATATGGTCGAGTTCGATGTTATTATGGGTATGGACTGGCTAGCCTCCTGTTATGACAATGTTGACTGCCAAAATAAGGTAGTTCGTTTCCAGTTTCCCGGGGAGCCAGTTATAGAATGGGCCGGTAATGCAGCATCGCCGAAAGGTAAGTTTATTTCATACCTTAAGGCGAAGAAAATGATCAGAAAGGGTTATTTTTATCATCTGGTTCGGGTACAAGACTTGACAGCATAAACGCCGACTCTTCAGTCAGTTCCCGTGGTTAATGAATTTCCGGATGTATTCCCAGATGAGCTTCCAAGCCTTCCTCCGGAGCGGGAGATAGATTTTACTATTGATTTTCTTCCAGATACTCAGCCGATATCTATTCCCCCGTACAGAATGGCACCGGCAGAATTGAAAGAACTGAAAGAGCAGTTGAAGGATCTGTTAGAAAAAGGCTTTATCAGGCCCAGTACTTCGCCTTGGGGAGCCCCGGTATTATTTGTGCGTAAGAAAGACGGGTTGCTGCGTATGTGTATTGATTATCGGCAGCTGAATAAGGTAACTATAAAGAATAAATACCCCCTCCCCAGAATTGATGACTTGTTTGATCAGTTGCAGGGCGCCAGATATTTTTCGAAGATAGATCTTCGGTCAGGCTATCATCAGGGAAGGAAAAGGATAATGAGTTTGCGCAGTGGATTAGAAAACCTATGACGTGGAATGAGGACTCATGTAAAGACCTAGAAGTTCGATAATAAAGGAAATAGGGAGAAAGATAAGGAACGAGCATGAAGAAAATGGCAACTATAAGGAGGGCCCCCGAAGTGCTATAAGACCCCATAAGATCAGTTGAACATTCAAGGACGAATGTTCTAAAGGGGGGGAGGATGTTATAGCCCGTATTTTGTACGTTCGGATAATTCGAGATAATTGCGGGAAGTTAAGGGCAAGACTATTTTCCAAAATTATTTTAGTGAACAAGTTGTTTATTAGTATGGAAATATTTAGAAAGGCTAAGGGTAAAAAGGGAAATTCACAAAGTGGTTCATGGTAATATTGTGGAAGGCTAGGGGCGAAATGGGAATTTCACAAAATATTCAAGAAGGTTCTTGAAGGGGCCATGTTGGTCGTGTGGCATATAATCATATGTCTACATTTTTATTTAATGGGGGCTAATTATATATATGTGAGGACCAAAGCTTACATAATAAGATAATTAGTCTTCTTTGTTTCATTTTAAGAAAGTTCAAGAAAAGGGGAGAAGGGGACATGTGTCCACCTTGTGTTGGTAGAAGCCATATATATATACAATAGAAGACTAAATGAGGCATATTTATCTTCTAAATCAAGGAGCTTGGAAAAGAAGAGAAAGAAAGAAGAAGAGGAAGGGGCAATCGGCCACAACCCCAAAAATTCATCCCTTGAAAAATTGATCAAAAAAAAATTATTTCTTCTAGTATTCCAAGCAATTGGAAGGTCCTCTTTAACATGGAATGAGTGTTGGAGCAATAAAACCATTTAATTGTGCAAGTTCACAACCTTAGCCAAGCCAAGAAGTTGAGTGAGAAAGGTATGTGTTCAATCCTCTTTACATGTGTTATGGATGATTTGTATATGTTGTACCATGTAGAAATGGATGAAATACATGAAAATATGTATGTTGGAGTAATGGCCGAATGAAGGTCATGTTGGTAAGATGGGATGGATTGATTTTATTTAGTATTTTGATTGTTGTAGTTGTGGATTTCATGATGAAAATGAAGGTTGGATGAATTGAAATGAAGTTTTAATCGTTGAGAAATTATTAGAGGAATTAATGTGATTCTAATATGGTTTCTTGTAATTATGAGAATAATGTGGTTAGTGTATGAATTATGGGTATAATTCATGACTTGAAGGAAGGAAATGTGTTATTATTGTTATTGTTGCACTTTGGAGGTTTCGGGTGGAATGGCATATTGATTAGATTATTTTGAATATTGTGTGAATTGTTTGAAGTGTTCCTGAATTTTGCTTGTAAGGTCTTGGCCAAGTATTTGAACGTGTAAGTATGATATTGGCTTGATTATATGTGATTGAATTGAATATAAATGAAATGACGTTGAATTGTGTAGGAAGGATTGCTAGTGTTAGAATGCATTGGAAATCATTGTTGAAGCTGGAGATATGATTGTTGGTATTGTTGTTGATAATTTGGCCGAGTTTAATTCTCGGATTGTTGTTGATAAAATTGGCCGAGTTAGATTCTCGGGGATGGTGTATTTACAGGAGAAATGCTACCGAAATTTCGGTAGATTATAAGTGAATTTATGTGAGAAACTAAGGCAAGTGTATGACGACGAATCTAATGATTGTGTGAATTCTTTTGAATGTAGACTAGCAAGCTTGGATAAATAAGCGTAGCTAATAGGACGTGGAGCAGGTATGTAAGGGCTTACCCTTTCTTTCTTTTGGCATGATCCTTGTGAAACGAATAGACGATATGTATATGATTCCAAAGAAACTCCCATTCTTAGAGCCACTAGGATGGCTAACGTTCTTGATTTCCATAAGCTGTTTCATATGGTTTTGATGCGTATCTATGATGTCCGAAGTTCTGTTTGATATGTTTCCGAATGGCATTCGAAAGATAATTGATATGACTAAAGTTTTGATCTTCAAATGCTAGCACGTTCGATTATTCCATTGAGTCTTTGATATATTTTGATATGTACATATGGTTCCAAAAGCTATATTTGATTTGATCCATAACGATATCCGAAAGGTGCTTGATATGATTGTTGTTTGATTTTCCAAAAATGGCTTCTGAAACGTTTGTAGAAGGTTCTGTACTAAAACGTCCATAACTATTTCATACTAACTCGGATTGACTTGAAACGTGTTTATGACCCTCAAGTGTCGATTTATGTACGTACTCATCGAGTCTTGAAATTTGTTTTATATACATATGGTTTCTCACTACTCTGCTCGTGCATGCCTCAATGCATCTTTCACCGAGTCCCGGGCCGGGTATGTTATCGTGCGCACTCCACTGCATTGTTCACCGAGTCCCTCATTAGAGGGTCGGGTATGGTATATGTATATGATAATATGATGAGATGATGATGTGTTATGGCGGCCAAGAGGGCATATGATGATTTGATTCACCGAGTCCCTCACTAGAGGGCCGGGTACCGTATGTATATGATATATGATGTTCACATGCATGATTTTATCCACCGAGTCCCTGAATGGGCCGGGTACGATATGATTTCATTCACTGAGTCCCTCACTAGAGGGCCAGGTACGGTATATATATATATATGTATATGCATATGCATGTATGATGATATGAAAGTATGATGACATGATTTTATCCACCGAGTCTCATAACGGGCCGGGTACGCTATATGATAATGATATGCATGATCAATGCTTTAAAGGCAAGAGTTTTGGTATTCTGGACATTGTATATGTTTATGCACCCCTTATATCAGTTATGATTCTTTTATTGTGATTCTTGCCTTACATGCTCAGTACATTTTTCGTACTGACCCCCTTTCTTCGGGGGTTGCGTTTCATGCCACGCATGTACACCCAGATGAGTAAAGGACATTGCTAGAAGATGCTTCAGCTGGATTGGCGAGCTCCACTTCCTTTCGGAGTGTTGCCGAGTCAGAGTATATGTGCTATGATTTCTGATTGATGTTAGAGACTTTGCAGACAGAGTCGTGGGTATAGAATGTCAATTTTGTAAGCGGCTCCATCAGCCGATGTGTCGTTCTGTGTTATGTGATAAATTCCATATGATTACAGATTTTGTTTGATTTGAGAACAACGAAAAAGAATATTTCTGAAAGCTCTCATTATGTATTTCATTTAATTTAAGTTAGAAGCCCAAGCGAGTATGTGTGTAATAAGAGTCAGCGGGTTCACTCGGCTCCGAATATAGGGTCGGGTGCCCATCACACCCTGATAAGATTAGGGTGTGACAATCATGTACCAACTACAAACAACTATCTACAAACCTCTAATGGAACAGAAAGCTATAGAAAGGACGGGACAGGTCCCCGTCATACCCATATATACATATGTACATTTCAAAAAGGCATACCAAAATGAACTGCAACTCCGAACCAAGTGGAGTGCGCTGACTATGGCTGAATGGAGGTCCTACTGAGCTGGACCGTCTATCAGTCTACCTATACCTGCGGGCATGAACGTAGCCCCCCGAGCAACGGGGAGTCAGTACGGATAATATACCGAGTATGTAAGGCATAAGAACAACATATATACATAAGAATCATGGATAAGATCTGAACTCATAAACTGAAATGTCTAACTGCATATACTTGTATGAACTAGTATCTGCCTATATCTGCATAAATTTGTATAACTGACAATGCTACTGTGGGCGCATAATATGCATGCTCATGCCTATCAATGAAGGTCATAATATAACTGATAATGTTGTGGAATGCACAGTCCGATTCATATTTAATATACTAGTAGTGCCGAGGAACGTACGGCGCAATCCATAACTTAAGTTGAGGCCACATATCCTGAATGTAATCAAGAATTATCTAGAATGCTCAGACATAAGCTAAGGCCACATGTTATGTAGCACGCTCAGACATAAGCTGAGGCCACATATTGTGTAGCATGCTCAAACATAAGCTGAGGCCACATATTCTAAACATAATCAAGGATTATCTAGCACGCTCATTCATGTCATAAAATCATCTAGAACCTTAGGCTTTGGAAATCTCTAGGATTGGAGTTATCATAAGAATCTTCAGAATTATAGACTTATGGCATTTCTAGGAGTAAAAATATTATGGATGTCATGTATGGAATCAAAACATAAGAATCATGCATCTTCTAGTCACGCGTCAATGTGCATATGAATATGGATGCAATGCATAAATGAAATGAATAGATAGAACTCTCGGAGTGACATGAGGTAGTACTATCCCCGATGAACATTCTTTGAGCTAACATAATCAATCTAAGAAACCTCAAGACCCCTCAACAGAAGGAACAATCATACACTGAAGTACTCCTACTGCTTCTAAGAGTAGAGTAATACGGAAGCTCGTTGACTTGCTTTTTCCTTCATTTTATAAGATCATACCAAAAATGAAGGAAGAGTTAGCCTTAACATACCTTGGAATCTACCTAATGTCCGATGTGTACTTCCCGAGCTTGTAACACTACAACCAAGATAACACGAATTACAATTAGGCCATATACATCCCATACTACCCATTCCAAGTATGCATGAAACTTAACGAAATTCGGGCAGCATTTCCCCTATAATTCTTACTTCTATCCAACTCTGAAACGGTGCACAACACACAAAACATCATCAACAACAACAGTAACCATATACAACAACATAAACAAGTGGAAATCTCTCAAAAATTCCAATCGAAACAGCCTTCACGGCAACCACATCATCAAGCTAGTTTAGGTCTTTCATATTATGTTTTCCTTCTCTTTAAACTAAGGGATTCCTCCACAAACAACTTATGACAATACTTTCATATCAAAATATAATCAAATCCATGCCAAAACAGCCCCTATTCTTAGTTTGACTCAATTAACTCACCACTTCCTTAACTATATTTCCTTCACTTTAAATCACTAAAACTCTTGGTAATCAACTTAATAGCAAAGATAAAAATAGTATACATACCTTAAAGGGGCTGGAATTCCAAGAACCAAACTTCAAATCCAACTCCTAATCTCAACAACTTCAATAGAAACCCTAGGAACAACTTCCCTTTCACTAGCTCGGGTTTTCGGGGCTCGAATCTTACTTGGATGATAAAGAAAGGTTGGGAGAGGATTGATAAGTATTAGGGAGTGTTTAGGGTCTGTTGGTGTGGGTTGGAATGAAAACAAAATCACGAATTAGATGCATATATACATCAGCTACACCGCCTGAAAATTGACGGGTCGTCGATATGCATCGACGGATCGTCGACACTTCGACGCCCCATAACTCCCAGCGTCGATATGAAAATTCAGATCTGTTAGTTGCGTTGGAAAGTAGACTCGCTGAACTTATGAATGCATAGGTTATGGGTTCCGTAACTCCTTGTATGCTAGGAGATATGTCTCCCCAAAGTTGACCCAAAATATCTGTCCGGAATTCTGCCGAATTTTCCCAAAGTTTCAACAAACTTAATTTCTTCGATTTGCTTGATATCCAACCTTCCCGATACTTACTAAACATGATACTAAGCTCCCATGTATGAAGAATGAGCATGAATAATTCCTTAGGACCTTGACGACAACCTCGCCTTTTAAGTATTCGTCAACTAACTCATGGCGAAACTTTACATATAAAAGTACGGGGTGTAACATATAATATCCTGCCAGGCCTAAGAAGCTACGTATCTCTGTTGGTACCGTGGACCTTGGCCAATTCTTCACAGCCTCAATATTTTGGGCATCCACTCTAATGCCTTCATCCGAAATAATGTGACCCAGAATAGCCACAGAGTTCAACTAGAACTCACACTTGGAAAACTTGGCATATAGTTCTCTTTTTCGAAGAATCCCAAGCACAGCTCGTAGATGCTCGGCATGATCAACCTCTGACGGCGAATAAACCAGAATATCATCTATAAACACAATCACGAACGAATCTAGGAAGGGTCTGAATACACGATTCATCAAATCCATGAATACAGCTGAGACATTAGTTAGCCCGAATGACATAACACGAAACTCATAGTGGCCATATCTAGTCCGGAATGCCGTCTTCAGAATATCTTCCTCCTTCACCCTAACCTGGTGGTATCCTGACCTCAAATCTATCTTCGAGAAGTACCTGGCGCCTTGCAATTGGTCAAATAAATCATCAATTCTCGGGAGCGAATACTTATACTTTACAGTCACTTTATTCAATTGCCTATAATCAATACACATCCATAAAGAGTCATCCTTCTTTCTTAGAAATAATACCGATGCTCCCCACGGTGATGTACTGGGCCTAATAAAGCCCTTCTCAAGTAAATCCTTCAACTGCTCCTTCAATTCTTTCAACTCCGCAGGTGCCATCCTATAAAGAGGAATAGATATTGGCTGAGTATATGGCAATAGGTCAATAGTGAAATCAATCTCTCTCTCTCTGGGGGAATGCCTGGAAGCTCATCTGGAAATACTTCTGGAAACTCATTATCTCACCTCATGATATTAGTTCTTTCAAGGTGAGGCATAACAATGATGGTTGTTCCATAATGTAATCGGAGGTTACCGACCTTACGTCACTCCGATAGAGTTATAGCTTTTTTTTAGCTCTCATGCATGCATTATATTATGTATACTTATGATTACACCGCGCCTATATGGCCGGGTAGTCACCACTACGACAGGCGTAGTGCGCAGCTATGATGATGATTACACCATGTCTATATGGCATGGGCAGACACCACTAGTGGGCGGCTTGAGATGTTTACCCCGGACGCTGGCCAATGATGATCACACCGTACCTATATGGTCGGGCAGTTTATATATATGTATGCATGATATGATGTTTCTTGTTAGCATGCATGATTCCGCCTTAAGAGGCAATCAGTCACAGGTTATCTCTTCAGCTCATGTCCTCTTATTCACTTATTATGTTGATTTACATGCCTTACATACACAGTACATTGTTCGTACTGACGTCCTTTTCTTTTATAGACGCTGTGTTCATGCCCACAGGTAGACCGAGAGACGGTGCGAACGCTTAGAAGCCTACTCAGCATATTTGCAGGAGCACTCCACTATTTCGGAGTCGCCATTTCTTGGTACATTCTTTTGTGTATATATTGGAGCATGGCGGGGTCTTATCCCACCCTCATGATTTCAATACTTCAGTTAGAGGCTCGTAGATACTTATGTGTGGGTTGAGTATGATAGCATGATGAGTGTGCTCAGTAGCCAGCTCCGGATACCCGTCATGGCCCACTAGTTGGATTGTGACAACACCGATGGAAGAGCATGCAGGGATGTTAACATTGATCAAGCAACTTCATATGGGCAATATACATATTTGACAGCTTAGATAGAATTTTAAACTTGTTCGAGGATGAACTATTATTTAAGAGGGAGAGAATGTAACATCTGAATCCTTCATTTTGCGTATTTGAATCTTGTTCCTTGATTTTGGGACTTACCACACAACCATATAGTGTTTTGGTACATGTCAGAATACTTTGGTTGGGAGCCGAGGAGCGAGGCTGCGTTTTGAACAAGAAATCACATTTCAGCATGCTGTATATTTTATTTTTTCTACTGTGGCTGCATTTTGCGCGAGGAACCTCACAATTGCATGTTGCTATGTCAACCTTGGTCCTAGCCAGTTTGATTGCCAATCGCAATTGTTCCATGGCCGCAATTGCGAGGCTCAAACAAATTGGTTGAGCAGAACCAAAAACCAGGAAAGCTATAAAGGCATATTTATCAAACTTCAGATGTACTCTTATGCTGGTGTCTTTCTTTTTTGTTGATATCTGTAGTTTTTGGCAGCCCTCTTATAACTGAAATACAAAAATATCTTGACAATTAAAATTTGTTAAAAGGGAAGGTACTTGAGACAAAATTTTTAGCTGTTTATTCATGAAATAACCACAATGCCTGTGGTTTTTCCCTCCCTGTACTTTTTTTCATCTTACAACCATTGAAATACATTATTGCGCCATAGAAAAAAGGCAAACGCCCAACAAGAAAAAGAACCAGAAAACTAGGAAGCCTTGATTTGATACACATACGACACATTAATAGGGTAGAGATCACTTCTTTGAAACTGCTGACACCTTCTTGTAGCCGTTTACTAGGGTACAAAGATATGACAAACAAACAGGTTAGAGCTCACCATTCTCTGAAACAGTAGTAGCTTCCTTTGTAGCATTGTTTAGACCAGTGTTACTTTCGGATGAAACGTCACTGCCCACTCTCTTCCATCTTCTTTTTCATCTTGAATTGCAATGTGGCAGGAGCACAATCCAGAGGTGTTTCACCTTATTGAAAATCAACACAAATAGATAGAATGATCATCGGAATGATAAAAATAGATGCACTAAAAGATTTTTAGATTGTCAAAGACCAGAATATTTGCATCCCTGAGTTTCGAACCTGTGTGCCAACTAGGGATGGACCAGCTAATTCTCAGGAGATTTCTCGGTTAACACCAAAAAAAAAAAAAAAAAAACTGAATATTTGCAAGCAGACAAACAGCAGTATGATTTATAAAGTATACTACCCTTTCAACAGGAGCAGAATAATGGTTTAAATCATGCTCTCTTTAAAAAATGTCAAAAAATACCATTACTTAGTTATGAGGACTAGGAAACGTTATCAGGCATTTGGATGATATCATGCAGCTCCAATTAGACAAAAAGGTTCTATCCTTTAGATATATTTTACCTTGTGAATTTTTGCAGTACAAACTTGCTCCACTCTCCATGAGGGCAAATGCTATTTCAGTTCGATTGAATACCGCTGCCTACATTAGACAATGCCACTTATAATTGTCACCCTCTAAAAGTAGTGAATTATATGTCATTGTACAATTATGTAGTTTTGAGCATGAGATAAGAGTACCAGATGTAACAATGATGATCCTTGCTTGTCAAGGTAATTTGCATCAACACCCTGATAAAATTGAGATAAAATGTCGCAACTAAGACTGACAAATGCCAAATTGAACTACAAGAGAAAGAAAGTCTACATAAATACCTGACTCAGGAGCTTCTTTGCAGCACCGACATCACCATTTTTTATTGCTTCTCTTAAACCCTGCACAAGAATTGCCCCCCACAACCTATAATTTTTTTTTTATTTTTTTTTTGAGAAGGTAACAGCACAACCCTATAATTTAACTTAAGGAAAAAATGAAAGAAAAAAAAAATTGACTTCCTCAACCACACAATCTACTGTTTAAAATCTACCACTGTTATAGCTTACAACAGTAAGTTCCTAATAAACTTTGTTACTCTTTAGAGCCCCTTTTGTCATTTGTGTTCTATCTTTATACAGTTACCTTGTGTTCCATGTAACTAAATGGCTGATGAATCATTTGGCTTCAAACATCTACAAAATGACTAGGTATCCAATTTTGTGCTTCCAGGCTTCTTCAACTACAGCTTCCTACAATTTTTCAGTTTCCCTAGAACCAAGCTACTTCAGCTATCTGTAAGTCTACTCCCCGTGAGTAAATTCAAGGTTACCACTGGAAAAGCAAGGTAAAGCACAATACCTCCCCACTGACTTCATAATCCGCTGACATTGTCTCCATATTGCAGCTGGTAGCTGGACCAATATTGAAAGTTGTACTGCAGAATATTTGCTTAATTAGTTCAGTGATTAAATTCCTAGGCCTAAGCAGGTAAAACATGGGAGAGCACCAAAGGTTATGGATTTTGAAGAAAACATCCTATTAACTAACGCTTAGCATCGAAAGTAGGAACAGAAAACAAGAAAGTGTAAGTGGGAAAATTTAAAGGGAAAGTCAGATAATAAAAGCCCAAATACTTCTCACTTCAATCCTTTTCTATACTTGTTCCAGCTCCTCTCACAAAGACTACTAAAAGCCCAAATGTAAACAAACATTAAATCAGCACATATTAGCATAACCTTAATATTAGAACCTGACAATAGGGATTAACCACAAATAAGATTACATATAACCTTGGAGACGTATCAATGCACAACCAATGTTTTAAAAGGCTAGGGCATAAGGCGGGGCGTTTTATGTCTGCCTCAGTGAGGCATAAGCCCCGAGGCACGGGGCGTAAGCCCCATGGGGTTTTAATTTTTAGTATTTTATAAAATGATATAATTATAATAAATATTTTTAAATAGCTGAAATAGCGTAAAAAATTGAAGAAAACTATAAATAAGTGATATATATATATATGCTCCACCCCCACAAAAAAACTAATTAGAACAATCTATTATACGCTACTTACAAGTTCAAGTGACTGCTCGTTAATTTTTTGAGATAGTAGAAGACAAGATAAATAATTGGAAAAGAATATATATTAGGCATTCTAGCAATAAAAAAAGGTCTTGACTTTTAAATTTAATGTTTCAGTTCCTTTTTAAAACATTTGAGTAATTACATGTTGACTTTTGAGAATTTGGGCATTATATTAAGGACTTATTTAACAAATTTCGTTTTAGTTTGAAGAAGTTTTCTGGGCTTACGCCCCAACACGCTCCAACAAAAAAAACTCGCCCCAAACGCCCGGGCATACGCCCCGAATTGCTGGGCGTACGCCTTTGGAGACTTTCGCCCTGACTCATCGCCCCGGGGTATTTTTGGTACGCCCCGCCCCAGGGCTCGCCCCGAAAACGCCTTTTAAAACAATGTGCACAACAACAACAACAACATACCCAGTTGAATCCCACAGTGTGGGTAGGAGTTATCAATGCACAAATGAGTTATATTTTAGTAAATATGATAATTTTAACGGGTTAAAGGTTTAGCCGATAAGGAAATTGAGTAATCCGTCTCCGCACCGATAAACCGCTAACTATAAAAAAATTATCCGTTCACCAACCATTAATCCGATAACCCAATACCAATAAGCCAATTTTGCAGTTGGGTTATCGGTTACGGTTCGGTTTTGAACAGCCCTATATGTATCCTTATTTACCACCAAGCTACGGCCAGTTGGGCAATTACGCATGTATCAACGAGCTACGGTCGGTCAGGCAATTACCACTGATCAGTTGGGCAGTTAGAGGTTATGACATAGATGTTAGCCGTAGAGTGGCATTGTATATAAGTCTATTCATCACATATAACATGATCCTAGTGGCAATCCAAAAGTTTCAGGTTGATTCTTATCCCTTTTATTGATAAGGATTTATTGTTATGTTTCAATTATGCTTTACATACTCGGTACATCATTCGTACTGACGTCTTTTTTGTTGTGGATGCTGCATTCATGCCTGCATGTGCATGTAATCAATTTGACGAGCTCTCACAATAGACGAGGTGGATATTCAGCGAAGGATCAATAAGACTCCACTTCATTCGGAATGCAGCTGAGTCTAGAAGTCATGGGGTCAGAGTTTTGCTACAGACTTATGGGTAGGCCGGGGCCCTATCCCGACCATGTTTTGATGTCAAATACTCTTAGAGGCTTTGTAGACACAGGTTCAGTATGTCAGTAGCCTGGTCGGCCCTCGTTTATGTTTCCTTTTGGGTAGTTCAGTGTTGATACTAATAGTGCCCTCCTCGACCCGTACATATAGATATACTTTGAGTATAACGGCTCGCTAATACGACGCCTGCCCACTTACAGTACATATATATCACGAGTTGTGGCCATGTTGGCCCATGATAGTTTACAGAAAGAATGAGTTCGGCCTATGTATGTTCTGGTTTACGTCTAACGATGAAGTTACAGAGTGGTTCGCTCAAGCCAGTAAGGCATCGGGTGCCAACCACGCATCACCTAGATTAGGGTGTGACAAATTGGTATCAGAGCAGGTCTGTCATAAGGAGTCTACAAAACTGCGTCTAGTAGAATCTTGTTTATGGATGTGTTGTGCACCACATTTATAAATAGGAAGCTACAGGGCATTTAGGAGTCCGTTACCCTTCTTTCAAATACAAATCGTGCCATAGAGCTAAGTTATAAGAGTTGAGTCAGGACTTACGTTTGTTATTGACACAGAGATGATTGCAATGAGAAAAGACTACAGCTAGCCAGAAGGCTAATACAACATCAGGTAAAAGCATTAGTAGAAAGAGTTCTAGATAATGTGGCCCAGTTTGAAGTTCCTATCAGATTGTGCTTATCGGATGTGCAAGTTTCATGTTTTTTTTTTTTGATGAAATAAGTGGTATATTAATAACAAGGCATCCAGGGGATGCGAGATTACAAAAGTAGGAAAGTCAGCTCTATAAAAGGCAAAAATAAAAACCTATCATAAAACTAGAGAGCTGACAAAATCCAAGAATTGATCAGGATCATACAAGGGAGTATGGTTAACCCAACTAAAAAGTAAGACTAGGCATCTGCCTTTAAAATTGGAGCTGTTAGTTGCGATGCCATCAAAACATCTTTGGTTCCTTTCTGTCCATAAACCCCACACAACAACAGCGGGAACCATAGACCAGATTCTTCTGATGGACTTCTCAACTTTCCAATTGCCCCAACTTACAAAAACTTCCCTGAGACTATTTGGCAAAACCCACTGGAGACCAAAAAGGGAGAAAAACATTGACCAAATGTCTAGCAATCGGGCAGTGCAAAAAAAGGTGGTTAACAGTTTCAAGCCTGTTCAAACACATGTAGCATCTGTTAACTGTATTGAAGCCTTTCCTGTTAAGATTATCTATAGTGGAACAAGAGTTGTTCAAAGCTATCCAGCAGAAAGCGCTGATCTTGGGGGGCAATTTGACCTTCCATATCAGCTTCCATGGCCACTGGTCAATCAGAATTTTGTTGGAATTCAAGAGCTGATAATTAGCCTTAACTGAGTATGATCCATCCATGCTAGTGCCCCATTTGAGCGTGTCATTTCTCAGTGGGTTAACAACGTTGGGATGCAATCTTCCCAGAAGCGCTGCAAGTTCATCAAATTCCCAATCATTCAGGTTCCTTCTCAAGTTGGGGCACCAAGCATGCCCCTCCCATTTTTGAGAGACAGTAGAGTTAGGATTAGAGGAAATGGAAAAAATCATAGGATAGAGCTCCTTCAAGGTATTCTGCCCTAGCCAGTTGTCTTCCCAGAAGCGGATGCGTTTCCCATTGCCTACATGTAAAGATGAGTTAGAAGAAAAATCAGTCCACAACTTCCTAATTTCTTTCCACAGTCCGCAGCCATGAGGTGATCTGCTGAGATTAGAAACCCAATGGCTATCATTTCCATATTTAGCCTGGACCACTTCCTTCCACAATCCCATATTCTCTTGGTTGTACCTCCAATGCCATTTCATAAGCATGTTTTTGCTATGGAGTGCCAAATCCTTCACTCCTAGCCCACCAAGAGATTTTGGGATGGTGACCTTGTCCCAATTCACCAAATGAAGTTTGTGGTTCTCATCCTTGTCATCCCATAAGAATAAGCACCTAAGTCTGTCAAGCTGCTTCAAGACTTCACCAGGTACGGGAAATAAGGACATGAAATAAGTTGGGATGCTGTCCAATACACTGTTGATCAGTGTAATTCTGCCTCCGAGAGAGAGATATTGTTGTTGCCAAGAGGCCAATCTTTTTTCAAATTTTTCAACCACCCCATTCCAAGCTTCAACAGATTTGTAGCTAGCACCCAAAGGAAGTCCCAGATAGGTAGTGGGAAAGGTCCCTGTACTGCAACACATTATCTCGGCCAGATCTTCCAAACCATTAACCATATTCACTGGATAGATTACTCTTAGACATATTGATGTGAAGTCCAGATATAGCCTCAAAGATCATTAAGGTAATATTAAGATGTTGAACCTGGGACCTCTCAGCACCACAAAATATAAAGGTATCATCGGCAAATAGTAGGTGAGAGATAGAGATTGATTGACCAATCCTGTTGCCCACATCAAATCCCTCCAACCAGCGAAGTTCTTTTGCCTTGTCAAGCATCCTGCTAAGTCCCTCCATTGCTATGATAAAAAGGAAAGGGGACAGAGGATCCCCTTGCCTTATTCCTCTCTTGGGAGAAAAAAATCCAACTGGACTCCTGTTAATAAGAATAGAGTATTTAACAGTAGAAAAGGAGAACCTGATCCATCTGATCCACCTGTCTCCAAATCCCATTTGCCTAGACAAATCCCATTTGCCTCAAAATAGAGATTAGATATTTCCAGTTAAGTTTGTCAAAAGCCTTTTCTATGTCCAGTTTAAAAAGCAGACCAGGAACACCATTTTTTAGTCTCCAATCTAATACTTCATTGGCAATAAGGGAAGCATCAGTTATCTGTCTACCTTTTATGAATGCATTTTGATAGCCTGAGACGAACTTCCATATTACCCTTTTGAGTCTTTCAGAGAGCACTTTAGCCACTATCTTGTACACACTGCCAATCAAGCTGATGGGTCTGAAGTCCTTTAGTTCAATTGCTCCTTTCCTTTTAGGGATAAGGGCTATGAATGAGGCATTAAAGGATTTCACCATATGACAGTTGGTGTGGAAATGGTTGAAGGTGTTCATGACATCCTGCTTGATAGTGGACCAGCATTTCTGAAAAAAAGCCATAGTAAATCCATCTGGTCCAGGACTCTTATCTGGAGCACAAGAGTTGATAGCATTGAGGACTTCTTCTTCTTCAAAAGGACATTCTAAGGTTTCTTTGTCTTCATTGTCAAGACAATTCAAACCTTCAAAATCAGCGGTAGGCCTCCATTCTTCATTCTCAGAGTATAGTTCTTGGTAGAAGTCCAAGATCACTTGCTTAATATGTTCTTTATCCTCAATAATGTCATCAGCCACTTGCAGCCTATCGATACAGTTATACCTCCTATGAGAATTGGCAATTCTCTGAAAGTACTTAGTATTTCTATCCCCTTCCTTCAACCACAAGCATCTAGATTTCTGCCTCCATGAGATTTCCTCAGCCTTGGCTAGTTGTTGAAGTTCCAATTTTAGTGTCAAGGATTTGTTAGTCTCGTCTTGAGTCAACACTCTATTTTCAGCAACCTGATCCAACATTTGCAGCTCCTCCAAAACCTTGTTGATCTTAGTGTTGACGCTACCAAATACTTCCTTGTTCCAAGTGACCAGGTCCTTTTTGAGCATTCTGAGCTTCTGAGAAAGTACAAAATCTGAGGATCCATTCACTTCATACCCCTGCCACCACTGTTTCACCAGATCACCAAATCCTTCATGTTGCAACCACATGTTCTCAAACTTAAAGTAGGAAGGTTCGGATGTCCAATCCCCACATTCTAGCGCTATAGGGCAATGATCAGAGACAACTTTGGGCAGAGCTTTTTGAGAAATAACCCCAAAGTAATCACTCCATTCAGAAGAGACAAGAAACTTATCAATTCTGGAGGCTTGAAGAAAATCAGCATTCCTGGTCCAAGTGTAGAATGCCCCTTGAAGAGGGAGGTCAATCAGTCCCATATCTTGAATGAAATCAGAGAAAGCACTCATTGCCCTGGATCTCCTGATGCAATTGTATCTTTCATTCTCGAATCTACAGACATTGAAGTCCCCACCAACCACCCAACCTTCATCCCATAATCCTCTAACATCAGCCAGTTCCTCCCATAATTCAGCCCTCTCCCAATTAGTGTGGGGTCCATAAACTCCAGTAAAGCAAAACCTAAAATTAGAATGCACCCCTTCCAACATAGTTGTGATAGTAAACTGACCTTGATGGGAGTCAAGACAGTTCCATTGTCTCTTGTCCCATATAATAATTACGCCTCCTCCAGTACCACGAGCCCTCAACTCAGCCCAACCAACCCATCTAGAACCCCAAATTTGTGTGATAGTAGCCACTGGACAGCCATCTGTTTTGGTCTCTTGCAAGCACAAAATGTCTGGTTTCCATTTTTGCATAAGAGCCCTGATAGTACTCCTTTTGCTCATATCGTTGAGCCCCCTCACGTTCCAGCTAATAAGTTTTAATTTCATTCAGAGAAAGCTTTTTGAAACCTGCCCCTAGCTGATCCTTCCCCTTTTTCATAAGTAACAGTGCATTCCATATTCCTGGCCTCTCTTACCCCTTTCTTTGCAGAGCACCTTCCCCCGTTCTTCTTTTCTTTTTGTAGCATTAGTTGAGCTTGTCTTCTCTGTTCCATCCTGAGAATTATATCGAACATCTCGTGCTCGAATCCAGCCAAATTAACTCCAAAGGCTTTGCAAGCCTTAGCCATAAACAGCTTGGTCCAGTGAGAAGTCTCGATTACCATAGGTGTGTTGATTAAACAATTCCCATTATTTAACCCATCATGCAGAACTAACGAGTGTGTCTCGCTGCCAGAGAAGGAAGAGATTTCAAAATCCATGGAGTTGTCAATAAGATAGTCGTTTAGCGATGTCGGAATAGAGTAAAGAGGGGGATTAGATTCATCATCTGCGTCCTCTGCTCCGAAGTTCTCTGTATTTTGACCAGAAAGGGCTACCACAGCCTTCTCAATGGTGGGGTCATTAATGAAACTTCTGGGATAATGTTGAATTTGGGCTGTCCCTTTTGCTTTCCAACACTTTATCTGTCTAGGCTTTGCTCTTGATTTGGGCTTTTTCCTTTTGGGCTTGCTGCTATTGTTGTTATAAAAATAATAGGGGTGGTCCCTGTTAAAGGAATTAGAAATATTGGCTTCACAGTGGAAATAATGAGTGTAATTGTGGCCCAGAATGTTGCTGGCCCCATTAGCCCGTACTTTTTCCTTCCCTTTATACTGTGGCACGTGACCTCGATTTTTCTCTGACAAACCCAGGGATTTTGAATTAAAGTTGCTTGGATAACTGAGCTTCTTTCTAGGGTTTGGAGTAGCAGCCTCCATCTTCTCCACCTCTTTCCGTCTGTCAGGGATGATTCGAGTAATTTGGTCTTCCACAATCACCACCAGATATCTCAAACCTCCAACATACAAGTCTATTTCCTTTGGGATTTCTTCCATAGTGATTTTAACACAGATGCGCGCCCAGAAAAGATGAGATCTTGCCTTCGTGTCTGCATCTGCACCTATGAAACCTCCGCACTTCTCTCCGATACATCGGAAAGATTCCATGTTCCAACCATTTAGCGGTACCCCAAAAGCCTTGACCCATTTGTGCCCAATCTCTGATTTTGCTGGATAATACTCAGATTCTGTTGACCACCACTCAAGATTTAGATGACGATCGTTCCAGAACCAATCTCCAGCTTTGATCCTGGCTGCTTCTTGTCTTGAAGGCAGTTCAAATAAAAATTTGTTGTGTGATATCGGTGTGACTCTCAGGCTTGCTGTCACCTGCCATCTCTTAAGAAACCAAGGCTGGATGATTTCTGCTTTTGGGCTGTAGTGGAATGGGTCATTGAAACTTCCAATCAAGCATTTGGAGAGGAAATTGGAGCTTTCATCCTGGTCTTCAAGGTCGCCTGCCCTTCTCTGAGTTGGCCATTGAGAGATTTCTGCTGCTTTTAGAAAGGATCTCTTTTTAATATCAGTAATTACTTTGTATTTGTGATTTGTTGCTTCACCCAAATATTGAAGGACCTTCCCTGCTATGTCTCCCCATCCCCCATCTGGAATAATAATCGCCTTTCTCCTCTCCCCTGCTATTGTTTCGACTCTTATGAATCTTCCATGAATGTTGTAATTCTGATATACCCTATAAATGTATGCTTGTATTTTCCTTTCCCATCTTCTATAGAGATTCCCTTGTCCGTATGAAGCTTGGTATAACTGTGAGCAAACCCATCTAAGGTTCTCCTCGTCTAGTTTGATCTGGCTGGTAAACCTTCTGCCTCGCTCCACCCAAACAAACCATCTGTCTTGGTCCCCACAATCTTCGTAGATCTCAAAGGATTTGTCCCCTGAAAAGAAATGTATCTTCCCTCCCATGAGGGAAGAGAAGGCTCACCGGAAAAAAAGGATTTTAGAGAGAGAAAAAAAGGACCTTTTTTTCTCCCTTTTATTGATTCAATGGAGGTCTGCTGCAAGTTTCATGTTTAAGAACCAAAAGATTGGGATGTGAAAAATATCATCAAGGAATTTCACAGTTTAGGGGATGAGTAACTAACTAAAGAATATCAAACGACTAAAGAATGGGGCCAGATCGAAAAGGGAAGTTGGAATGAGAGAGAGAGCTTGTTGGATATTCCGAATAAAATGAAAAGTGGGTATGGAAGCGGTTCGAACATCGGTTTGGTTTAAGTTATATGTTGATGCAACACGATGGGGAAGCGTGAAAGGAACTATCTTATATCCAAATTGGGGATAGGCCGCAATTATGCATAGATAGAAAACACGTTAATACAACATAGGGTGACACGAGATGAGTATCATGATGTCGATTCTGGCATTTATATTAGTTGTTCGTGTGACACTAGGAGTTATTATTGCTTGTTGTGGCCCAGTGAGGCAGTTATTTTGCGTTTTCTGGACTGCGTGCAAGTTTGGGATAGTTAGAATTGTTCAGGAAACTCTGCCGAAATTTTTGCGAAAGTTATAAGAGTTAATTCCCTCGTGTAGACATTCGAGGACGAATGTTTCTACAGGAAGAGGATGTTACATCCCGTATTTTCATTCAATATATGCACGACTACATTGAGGTTGACGAATGCATTTAAACGTGAGAAATGGGATTTTAGGCAAATAAAAACGAGCTGCCTGCTTACCCGAAGTGTCTGCTTCACCTACATACTTCCCGTCCTACTTGCTTGAGCTACTTAACACGTGTATTAATTATCAAATGAGGACGAGACGTGTGTTTAAATGAACAAGAACCAACATGCATAATTCACTAATTAAGCAAGTAGGTGACAGGTAGGTGCATCACCTACTTGCTAAAGGAAAGGCTACAATTAATTCCCTAAAGAAAGGGTAAAGGTGACACAGCCAAGGGACCCCTTAAAGGGGCGGATTCACTTCTATTTTCCTCATAACTTCCGATTGTAAAAAACATAAGAGAACTCATGAAATGTTCTCTCTAAACTCACCAGCCAAACCCTAGGTAGAAATCAAAGTTTACTAAGTGATTGGAGTGCCGAAACTTCCGAGGTGGTTGCTAGTTCCTCTATCTGGTTCTTGTGGTGGATTAGAATGTTATTTCAAAGTGAAGTAAGCACAAGACAAGGCTGCTCTATGTTTTTTTTTTTTTTTTGCAGGTGAGTTTTCGATCTCCTTCTTATGGTTGAGCTCTTATAAGTTGTAGCCAATTAGAAGATAAAACATTTGATTTTTGAAAGAAAATCATGTTTCTGATGTTGTGCCATGGTGGGCTGTTTATGAAGCTGATTCTAAGTTAATTCATGGTCGATTATCGTGAAAAGGGACTTATAAATACGTATTGCTGATTGTGTTACTCAATTTGAAAGAAAAAAGAAGAAGTTGGAAACATGTTTCTGGTAATCTGAAAATCGTAGTTATGTCATATTCGATTTTTGGACTGCTTGGGAGGTGTTTTTGCAGTATATTGTGGCTGAAAATAAGTAGGAATAACCTGAGTATGTTGGGGTTGTCATTATTGAATTATATTCTAAAAGAAGAAGGGTAGAAAGGGTTAACTACTAGTTATAAACCGAGCTTGCCACTCGACGTATCGCTGTGTTGATTGAGAAGTGTGTATAGTTGTTGGTTGTTGTTTGGAAGTTCTTGATTAAAGTGCTTGTGCGTGTGAGCTGTTTAGTGAGCTTTTGATCTCGGCTATGTTGTTGTTGACGTTGTTCTGGTTGTTGTTGGTGTTATTTTGAATCGGAAGGAAGCAAAGGTTATAGGGAGGTGTTGCCCAATTTTTAATAGGAGAGCTACTAGCTTAGAATGTGTTTATAAGTCCTTCCATGGCATTAACCATAGGTTCTATTGTCTTTAATGTAGATTGAAGTGCTACAGGAAGATTATAAGCTGAGTTGTGAGTAAACGGACAAAGGTATGTTAAGGCTAATTCTTCCTTCTTTTGCCATGATCCAAGTAACGAAATGTAAACTTAATGTTATTCCACAAATGGATCTACCCTTAGTAGTTAAGAATGCCTATGTTACTCATTCCTATGAAATGTAATTCAAGCATGTCTAATTATGATTCCTAAGTCCCTTTGAGGCATATGATGATGGTGTTAATGTACATAATGATATTCGGAGGATCAACGAACTTACGTCACTCCGAAAGGTTCAGAATGTTATTCCATGTCAGCATGCATGTACATATGGTATTACTACTTACCACCGAGCTATAATTGGTTGGGCAGGCACCTATTATGCATATATGTATGTAGGGCTACTTATTGGGCGGATAGAGCAAATAACTACCCTTAACGGTTCGATTAATCGGTTATCGGCTTTTAATTGTACTAATCCGCTAGCCAACCGAGAAGATATTGGTTGGTCCGGTATCGGGTGAGCAATTATCGGGCGGTGTATTCGGCTAAATTTAGAGTGACAATGTTGCAATAATTAATCCTCTGTTATGTTTTTGTATATAACCTTGACTCAATTCCACACAAGTGACAACGGCTATAAAGAAAAAAAAAATCTGTTTTTGAAGAAATTAGATTGGACCTATTTCTCCAAAAGGACAACTAGATATATCAGACATACCCTTGCTTGTTTGATGTTGAAGCTCTACTTGTTGGAAGTCTAATTTCCTTCTTTGGTTTTGGATTTATGTTTACGCTTGGGTTTGGCACAACTTTTCCCTGCTGGAATTAAAAGAAAATATGAGGGATGGTTATTTGCACAAAAAGCATTTGAAGGCCATTAAATATGTCCTTTCCTGTAGAGCGACTGATGTTGTTTGAGTAGCCGTCACTTGACATATACACAAAGGCATCCCACATTTGCATTCTGTAATGCCTAAAGGAAGAGTCTGCTTGACAGTGTTTTCGGTTTTGATATCTGCAACGGCACCGACATCTAAAGCTGAAAATGAATCTTTCAGGGAATTGACTTCGTTTGCAGAAGCTATCATGCCATCTCCAATGGGTCTATTGAAAATCAGATTAGTAAAAATATGTAAGACTTTAAATGTCCTCAAAAAGAATTAAAGATAGTAATTAGCAATTCTATTAAATGATGTATAAACTGGAAAAAAAGCACCCTGTATGTAGGCAGATAATTTCTCTTCAGACTATCAACAAGAGATATATTAGAATAGTCTTTCAATCTCATCAAAGATCTTTAGGGAGGTATAGATGAATAAATCTATGGCCTCACACCACAAAGATGACAGAACATATCACAGTACTGAAATATGATGATCCTTGGATCAATGAATACATCAAACAGAGCCAAGAGTGGATACTCTTTCTGCTTAAGCGTGGCAGATTTCTAGTCTTTCAAGTTTCATGTACTAGTCACCAATCACCAACAAGCTAATGTGAGTATAGAATTGCTTCCTAGATAAAAGATTCTCAATGATTGAAAAATGAGAAGATGGAATTCCAAGAATAAATTCCTCGTAGCTCTGTGACAGCATCTCTGACTTCCAAAATTTGGGGCAAAATAAGAAAAAAATTTGCCGTCAATGTTGAGAAGTATAAAACATCACGTTAATCATAATGGCAGAAATTTACCGAGAGGAATTATTAAAACAATCTCCACAAACTCTAACACTTGAGTGAAGACCAAATTGTGGTAAGGCCTGAAAAGATTTTCGGTATAAGCAACAAAGGTGAGCTAACAAAAAGTATAAAATAGGCTTAGGAAAAGGTGCATAGAACAAATAGAACTCACCATCTGATTTGCTGAATGTTCAGCACACAATGTTCGGCCGCAACATCTGCAATGGTGCTACAGGAGATGATGAAGACAGTCAGGTACAATATTTGGAACTATTTCTTTCTTTTTTTTTCTTTTTTTTTTCTTTTTTTTTTGGGATTAGAAAGTAATCACAATATCTGTAACTAATTTAAAATAACGGCAGAAACCTTGCTCAGTCCCTGCAGGTTAATTAAACAGGTGATAAGGAAAAGGCTCAACAATACGGACGATAGGAGTTTAGAAAGAAATTATTAGGCCTAAAAGGAACAGAAAGACAGGTATTATCAAACAAAATAAAGCCAAGTCCAATAACAAACCAGCGAACTTGATATGCATAATATTTTAAATCTTGTGATTTCAGAAGCTAAGTTCATGCATGATACCATAAGGGAAACAGCATCTAGTCAAGTCGCTAATGTTAGGGGATTGTCGCTAGTGTTGGAAGAAGATGAAACCACTAATAATACACCTGGAGGAAGAGATATGTCACAGCATCGATGGCACTTCTCTCTTTTCTTATGGTACACTGGCTCACCTTCTTCATTTGTAGCCTACTTAAGGCATGGAACTGAAAATAGGCCATATCAAGACATGGAAATTCAGTCCTATAATTGATCCGAATCTCATGGGTTTGGTGGAACATGAGCTATTCATGAAGGTCCAACTTGTCAAATGAACAAATATCCCCATGGTACTGCTCGTTGAATTATTAAGGGATGGAACTGTGATTTTGTCTCTAAGATAGCATTTTGTTGTGTCAATTTAACAGAATTACTGCTTAGCAATTCCATGTTTCGATCTTGAATTAATTTTTTGCATTTTAGATCCATAAAACAACTCAGCATGTGTAAGCTAGCTGACACTGCTGGTAGGCAGGCAATCAGCGAAAAAATAGCAAAGTTATGAAGAATCCTCGCAATACAGAATATATGGTTGAGACGTGCTCACCTAGGCACACGTTACATCGGCCTAAGATGAGCTTAAATGGAGCGTCATGGTCAATGAACATTCATATAGTCGAGCCCAACTTGTTTGGTATTGAAGCAAAGTTTGATTAGGGGTTATTAATGCAATGTTGAAGCTGAGAGAGAGCTAGCTCAAGCAGTTACTCTGTGGTGGAATCAGTTGCAGAATTAGTTAAGCAGTTAGAATTCAAAAGTTAAGTTAATCTTGTTCACTGTTAGTTAGTCCAGTTAGTTCGCAAGTTAGTTACAGGATTTGATGATTCAGTCTTAGTTCATTCATTCATTTCGATCATGTATAAGTACAGCTTGCAATTGTACATTTGAGCTCATTCAGTGAAATATAATCTCTCCCTCTTTTCTATATTCTTCTCTCAACTAACATCTCAGATTCCCCTGAGTTAGTTACCATCTTCCTCGAGTCTTCTCAACTGGATTAACTACTTCCACTCGAGATCTTCTTGTTGCATCAATTGGTATCAGATCTATTGATTCTCGGCTTAGTTATCATGGCACCCGATAAGAATCAAGATAAGCCCACTGAAGAAATGGAAGGCAAGCTCTCACAGATTTAAGAGAAGCTCAGAAACTGATGGAAGGGATGATCAATATGAATGATCGAAATGTTCAAACTGATAAGGAATTGATCAAGATCATTGGACGTATAAGGCAGAAGGAAAGGGACATTGAACAATGTAGAGCTGAATCTTCTGTGGACAGTGCTTGTTCTAGGGATTCAAGGCAGATGAATCAAGCCAAGGAACTTCAAATAGGGCCTGCTGCAAACAGTAATTACTTCACTCGATACTCTAGAGTAGAGTTTCCTCGATTTTGTGGGCATGATCTGAGGACATGGCTGTATAGTGGATCTATTCTTCTCCATGGATGAAGTTCCTTTTGATCAAAGGGTGAGAATAACTTTTATTCATTTGGATGGTGAAGCTATTGCTTTGAGTTCTAGGAATACACCCCTAGAACCTACTTGGACAGAGTATGTTTTAGCTTATAAATGAGAGGCTCGGGATGGGTCTGAAATATCAATAAAGACCATTAAGAATCTACAGCTAACTGGCAGTGTGAGGAACTATCAGCTGAATTTGATAGGTATTAACTAGGGTCAATCTGTCAAATGAAAAAGCTATTACCTACTTCTTAGGGGAATTAAAACCTGAATTGAATAGGTCTGTTAGAATTCAGGCGCCACGAACACTAATGCAAGCTTACAAGATTGCTAAGCTACTGGAAGAAGTCTTTGAAGCACAGGCACAGTCGTGGGAAATTAGATCTACTGACAGAAATCAGAATGCTATCTTATCTAATTAACCCCCTCCTAAATTCCAGGATTCTGAAAGGCCCCCTTTAACCAATTCTTCTTTCAAGAAACCTTTTGAATCACCCAATAATAGACCTAACAGATTCCATAATGGTAACCCCAGTAGAAGGTTACTAACTGCAGTTGAGATGGATGAGAAAAGGGCAAAGAGACTGTGTTTTCTCTGTGAAGAAAAGTATGTATCTGGGAATAATTGTAAGGCTAAGAAGCAGTTATTCTTGGTGGAAGTGAATGAAGAAGATGAAGTATTGGGTGAGGAGGAATTGGATCAAGTTCGAGAAGGAACCAATGATTCAGATGAATATATGACCATTTCTTTACAGGCATTCACTGGTGTCACTCTGGTTACCATGAGAAAAAACCTTTACAGGATCTGACTGACACAGGTAGTACCCATAATTTCATTGATGAAGAAGTAGCAAGCAAGTTAGGATGCAAGGTTAGTTCTATAATGTTACAGGATGTGGGTGTAGCTGATGGTAGGAAGGTGCAAACTGTCTGAGTTTGCAGGAACCTTTAGTGGCTGTTACAGAGAACTACCTTCTCTTCTGATTTTCTGCTCTTGCCTCTAGAAAATGTTGACATAGTTCTAGGAGAGCAGTGGCAGAATACTCGAGGCAGGATCCTTTTTTACTTCAGGAGCAGGACTACTGAATTCATGCACCATCGGAAGAAGCATGTTTTAAGAGAGGCTATTACTTAGAGCTCAGGACAACTAAAGCAAAGGCATTGAACAAGAAGACTGGTGAGCAGGTCCAGTTCTTTATGCTGACCTTAGTCATAGGTACAGAAGCAAATTTCCAATGTAACAGTATTCAAGCTGCCCAAGGCACTGAAATTCCCTATCTTAGCCACCTTAATGGAACAGTACAGTTGTATCTTTGAGATTCCTACTACATTACCTACCCATAGAGGCCCTTTGATCATAGAATACCACTCAGACTCAGCTGCACATGTAAGTAAAAGGCCTTACAGATATCTTGGGGTAAAGAAGGATGTTATTGAAAAACTTGTGCAGGAGATGTTGGATCAAGGGGTAATCCAGCATAGCACCAGCCCATATGCTTCACCAGTTGTGTTAGTGAGGAAATATGATGGCAGTTGGGGTTTTGTGTTGATTACAGGGATTTGAATCACTTGAGTCTTGACTGCAAAAGACAAGTTTCGCATTCCAATAATAGAAGATTTGTTGGGTGAGTTGGGAGGTGCAAAAGTGTTCTCTAAGAATGATCTTAGAGCTGGTTATCACAAGCTAAGAATGGCAGAAGCAGACACACACAAGACAGCCTTTAAGACTCATGAAGGGCGAGTTCTAGGTTATTCCCTTTGGCTTAACCAATGCACCATCTTCATTTCAAAGTCTTATGAAAACTGTTTTTAAACCTCTCCTTTTCTTTGATGATATACTGATTTACAGTAGGGATATTTCTGATCATTTGGTGCATTTTAAGGTTATATTTGAGATTATGAAGCTACACAATTTGTATGCTAAGGCATCTAAGTGTATTTTTGGAGTGCCTGAAGTGCAGCACTTAGGTCATTTTATAAAAGCTAAAGGAGTAGCTACTGACCCTAAGAAAATCTTAGTTATTCAGGCTTGGGTTATTCCCACTAGTGTTAAGCAGTCAAGGGGCTTTCTTGGTTTGGCAGGATACTATATGAGGTTCATAATAGAGTTTAGTGCTACCTGCGAACCACTAAATGAGTTACTTAAGAAGGATAGTTTTGCTTGCACTAAGGAAGCTACTGCAGCTTTTGATAGACTCAAAAAGGCGCTGGTTGTTGCACTTGTTCTAGCATTGTCTGACTATGATAAAACATTCATCATTGAGACTGATGCAAGTGGTACGGGAACTGGTGTTGTTTGAAGTAGCAAGGGCATCCAATTGCCTATATCAGCAAATCATTAGCCCCTAGCACCAGTCAATGTGTGTATGATAGAGAGTTGTTGGCTCCTCATCTTTGTTGTGACCAAATGGTCTCACTACTTGCTGGAAAGGCATTTTGTTGTAAGAACTGATCAAAAGGTTTTGAAGCATTTGCTTGAGTAAAAAATAAACACTGAGTTCCAAGTGGCTGGAATCTCCAAGCTTATGGCTTTTGACTTTTCCATTGAGTATAAAAAAGGGAAATGAAATCTAGGTTGTTGATGCCTTGTCTAGAAACCAAGGGGCTGAGCTTTAGGCCATATTTTTTATAGACTCGTCATGGTTCCTTGTATGATCAGATTAAACAGTCGTGGTAGTCGATCCTGTATTGTAGACAGTGATCACTAAACTTCAAGTGCAACTTTACAAGTCTTTTACTTGGCTCAATTCTCAACTTAGGTGGAAGGGCAGACTGAATGTGAGGCAAACTATTATTCACGTATGGCATTCTACACCTTAGGGTGGTCACTCAGGAATGGATGCACTATCAAGCGATTGCAGTCCCTCTTTTACTAGAAGTCAGTGGCTCAGGATATCAGGAGTTTCATCAGCAAATGTGATGGGTCTCAGAGACACAAGTATGATACAGCTGCATATCCTGGTCTTATTCAGCCTCTTCCTATTCATGATGGTGTGTGCACTAACACCAGTCTGGATTTCATAGAAGGTCTTTCTAACTCTAATCTAAGGGCAAGGATTTTATTCTAGTGGTGGTTGATTGACTGAGTAAATATGGACACCTTCATGTGCTTACAACACTCTTATACAGCCCAAACAGTGGCCCATGTTTCCTATTTAATGTGTTCAAATTACATGGTAGGCCAATTACTATTATAAGTTACAGGGATCCTATACTTTTGAGTTCATTTTGGCAGGAGCTATTTGCCTTACAGAGGGTGCAGCTGCATAACTCTACAGCTTACCATCCTCAAACAGATGGTCAGGTAGAGACTTAGAACAGGACCTTGGAGACTTATCTCAGGTGTTTTTTATCAGATAATCCACAGGAATGGGCTATTTATTTGCCACTTGATGAATGATGGTACAATACCATTCATCACTTTGCCATTAAGTGTACACTTTATGATGTTTTATATGGTCAAAAACCTTTCATTCACCTTCCTTATTTGCTTGGAGAAGCTCACACTGTTATAGTTGATAGGTCTTTGGGGGCTAGAGAGGACGTCATTGAGCTACTGAAGTGTCATTTGTCTAGCGCTCAGCAGAGGATGAGGGACACGACCAACAAACAAAAATCAGACAGGAAGTTTGTTGTGGCTGACTAGGTTTACTTGAAGTTACAACCCTATAGACAAGTGTCTGTGGCTACTAGACCATTCAACAAGTTAGCAACCAAGTATTTTGGTCCCTATCCTATTGTTGCTAAGGTTGGTGAGGTTGCTTACAAGCTATTACTGCCTGCAGATGTGCTTATCCATCCATGTTTCTCAACTTAGGAAATGTCATGAGGTTCCTGATGTTGTTAGCCATCCACCTGTACTTCACATGTCAAATCCCAATTGTCCTATGCCTGAGACTATTATGGAGAGGAGAATGGTGAAAAGGGGTAATAAAGTTGTGTCTAGGTTTTGGTCAAATGGCTTGACATTGGTGCTGCCCAGTCTACTTGGGAATTTCCTTCTGATCTGCAACACATATTTCTTTCATTCAACCTTGGGGATAAGGGTGGTCTTCATTAGGGGGTAGTAAAG
This sequence comes from Lycium barbarum, assembly GCF_019175385.1. Taxonomy (NCBI): domain Eukaryota; kingdom Viridiplantae; phylum Streptophyta; class Magnoliopsida; order Solanales; family Solanaceae; genus Lycium; species Lycium barbarum. Next base: position 45,154,823 of record NC_083344.1, on the reverse strand, counting down.
CAATATTGAAGCTGAGAAGAGCTGACTCGAGCAGTTACTCAGTGGTGGAATCAGTTGCAGAATAGTTAAGTGTTTCAATTTATAAAGTACTGATGTACTTATCTACCTAGACTTCAAGATTTTGCTTTAAAGTTTTCTTGAATTGACCACTATTGGTAAATTGAAGATACTAATGGATAATATTGTCATATTAGTCAAATATATAATGCATTTTGATCAAATTCTAGAAAGTATGTTGACCAAATTCTAGAAAGTATGTTGACCAAATTTCTTCCTAGAGAGCCAATTAGAGGAGTGAGTCAAATAATTGAAAACTTATCGACTGGTACATTTCTTGTTTTTCCTTCTCCAGTATTTTCTCCTAGCACATTGAACAATAGAGAAGAGAACCAACATTAACAAAAAGACAGGAAACTTTTCTCATACATTTCTATACTTTCTGTTTTAAAGATAAGGCGTTTTCACAAAAACATATTCTTGCAAAAAAGGTCATAGGAAAAATATTACCCTTCTCTTCATGAGTACTAACTGCAACCATTATGAAATTTTGTTAAAACAGTCATATTAACATTATTTCTTAATTTTGATTGGGCATTGATTTTAGAATAAAAAGGGATGGGTCAGGTAGGTATAGGGTTGGGATGGATTCAAAACTGACCCAGATTCTTAATTCGTGTTCCAACTAAACAAAATACGGTGAATGACAATTTAAACTAATTAGGTAAAGGAAAGTGACTTTTGGATGATAAAACCAAGATAGATAACTTTGATTGTCAATTACCCCAAGTTGAGTGATGATCTGAGCAATTAACACTAATGGCTTAATATCTGGGCCCTCAACTAATAGTAATAGTTAATAGTGCAGTTGTCCCTTCTCCTTTGTTGGGAAACAATACAAATGTTTTTTGACAACCTGATTGTCAATACTCGTAACTGTATTAATTTACTGGTGAATTGGGTACATTACAGAACTAATCCGTGAAAGATATCAATCATTATGTGTTCCCAAACGATCATTCCTTTAGTCAATTCTTATCGCTGAAAAGGAAATAACTCAGCTTTTTGCAAAATAATTGAAAGATGAGAAATGAACATATCAAAAACGTCAACTGAAATTTTTTAAAAATGTTGAGTGATGAGATCGAAAGAGTACCCGTCGGCGGAAGGTGTTGAAGCTGCAACTGCAGATATCACAACGTGATGCCTCTTGGAATGGCGGTGGTTCCGACGACATCCTCCTATCTCTCTCTCTCTCGATTCCCTGATATTTTCTTCTGCTACTATTTCACCCTTTTTCCACCAACTCTTTTCTCTTTATTTTCTTTTTATTATATTTCTTTTTATATGGTTGAGCCTAAACTTATAACGTCAGCATATAAGCATTTTTAGCTTATACGCATTTGGCAAACACTTAAAAGTCATAAATTGGTCATCTCGAACTTTTGAATTTTCAGTGTATAAACATTTTTTATTTGATCAAATATTTTATTATTTTATTATTCATATATTTTGTAATTCTCAATATATCTTTCTAAAACAAAATTCCTAACTTCTCTTTTCCTCTGTATTTGTTGTTCCTACTTTTTTATGAATGAATTAGGATAGAAGGCTAAAAGGCAGTTGAGTGTTGTCCGTAATATTATTCTTGTAGTTTTTTGTCCTTCCATTTCTATTACTATTTGTTATTTCTTGTACATCGATTATCGTACTATTATATGGTAGTTTGTAACATCCCGTAAATCCGTATGGAATATGAAAGCGTTATACGAGTCGTTTTGAACCTTATAAGTTAGGTTATGTTCACAATTCGGGACTTAGGAACCAAAACGGGGAGTGTTGGGGTGAAGAATCCCATTTCAACGGAAATTGGGAGATTTTACGACAAAAGTACAGCACGTACTTCAAAGTACAGACGCTCTATGGGCGTTCTTTGGCCTTTACAAATCTGAACTCTCTGGAAAATTTAGGGGAAGTACAGCCCGTACTTCAAAGGACGGGACGTCCTTTATGCCCGTCCTTTCCCCGTGTCTCAACAATTGCTCTCTGTAAAATTCTTAGAAGTACGGCCTGAAAGAATGGCTCGTACTTGAAAGTACGTCCCGTCCTTTTTGGATGTACTTCTCCCGCGTCAACCAGAAACTATAAAAACGTGGGTCCTGTTAATTTTTTCACTTTTCAGTTGTTCAAAAACCCTAAGTACGAAAATTACTTCTCAAAACCTCTTATTTCAAGGGAGTAGCAAGATAATCTAATTCAAGGGAATTCAAGCTAGGATTTGGGTGATTTATCCTCTAGGAAAGTAACTTGTTGAACTACGGATAATGTAATTAAGGTATGTCTCTCTTTTGAAAATTGGTTTTGGATGTAGGTCTCTTTTAAAAAGTTCCTTATTGAATAAAATGTGAACTTTTCATGAAATGAAACTTTATGTCTTGCTTTAATTGTGGTTAATGTGCATGAGGGGACAAGCCCACATAAAACCTAGTTTGTGTCATACCCTAAGTACGTATGTAAGGTTATAAAGATTTTTCCTCTATAAGAGATGATCAATAATGATGGCTAAGGGTTGGTAATAATGTTTTCATGTTAAGAAATGTAAATGTTTTCAAGACATTCTTTGAAATGATTTATCTTTACGATATGGCATAATGAACTTTAATGCTAATTGATGATGTGACTACCTTGAGACAAATTGTGAATCGGCTTTTATGCTATGAATTTTGTTGTTGTGTTGGGCCTAGCTACTCGGGGGGAAAGGTAGCCACTATGGATCCTAGTGTGATAATTTCCTAGCCATTCGGGAGGAAGAGTGGCCACTACCGGGTTCGCTACCCGGAGTGCGGTTTATGCCTAGCTATTCGGGAGGAAGGATAGCCACTGAGAATTACATATTCCGGTGTGGCGCGTTGTGTTTAGGGAACCTCTACGGTCATCCCTTCGATGTGATTGATTCTTGGGCCTGTATTGGCATGTGTGATATTCTTATTCATTCATGGATCTGTTGTTGACAATCATGATCGGTTTAAAAGGCATATTTGAAAGTTGTAACTTGACAAAAGGCTTCTTAATCGGTTTTGATAATGCTTACTGAGATACACAAGTTGAATAACTGTTTTTACGTTGATTTCATATGTTTTTCAGAATTGATTTCTTTATGTATTATTGTACTCTATTTTAGTATTACTTGTTGTCCCCAAGGCACTCACTGAGTACGAAGTACTCAGGTATACCATTGTTGTTTTTAATGGTATGTTAGGTAACGGAAAAGAGCAGGTTCTTGATACTTTAGGCGCTTAGGTAGGACTTGTTGTTGCTGCTGACTTGGTGAGCCCATACATTCATTCATGGGACACCCTTATTATGTTTATTTACTATTCTAGTTTTAGCGGGCTGCGTCCCTGTTACACCTCAAAAAAAATTTCATTGATGCACAATGAATAGACTAACGAAGAGCACAAAGTATACGGTATTGCAATAAGTAAGGAATGACATTTGATGATCCTAATTGAGACTTTAAAGACATTCGAGGTAAGAGAAGAAAGTTTTCCAAGAGAAGGCAAGGCATACGATATATATATCGGAAAGGATTTACGAGTAACAAGTTAATGATGATTTAATGATGTTTTGGAGAAGAGTTATAACGTCCCTTAGATTATTAATGAGGTGATAAACAAGTGTTAAGAAGGTTCCATAAGGATTGGAGATCAAACGAGTCGACGAGAATGAGTTCGGTAGAACTGGGCATTATACGGCCCAACATACTGGCCGTATAAAATATACCGGCCGTATGTTTGGCCGTATAATCAGCCCAGATGGCCAGCCTCACTGGACCAAATCTACGGCCAGACATACGGTCAGTATAATTTATACAGACCGTATGTTGGTCCGTAGAAATTGGTCGGGATAGATGGAGTATTATTAATAAGGGATCAAGTTCATTTCATTTTATTTCCCCTTCACTCCCCTTCTCTCTAGAACTCTCTAGAATATTTCTCCACACTTCTCCCACAAGAATTCAAGAGATATTGTGATCAACTTCATCAAACCAAGAGAATCAAGTGTAAGAAACTCATTAAAGTTCATCCAAGACAAGAAATCCAAGTGGAGATGGAACTAGGGTTTTGCTCAAGTGAAGTGTTTCCACCCAAGGTTAATTCCTACACCATCTAAGGTGAGTTTTATGATCATCCCATGTTGTTTAAGGTAATGAGAGGTTGAAAGACTTAGATTATGAAAGGAGATGGAAAATGGGTCACAAAGATGAGAATAATGAGATTTTGAGTAGTAGCTTGGAATGAGTCATGATTCCTATATATATATATATATATATATATATATTGTGATTATGATTATGTTATAAATGACATTTAGGACATGGGATAGGTATTATATGTGAGAAAACGTACTAGTGTACTATGACCATGATTATGGATGAATTGAAGTGAAATTGGGAAATGTGGGTAATGTAGGTGTATGAAGATGTTGCTTATGATGTTGTGAATCTAATTATAGATGTTTGGGAGTTGAGATGTAATATGAATAAAGTTGTATAAATAAAGGAAATGTTTCCCAATTTTCCCTAGCTTTAGTTAAGCATGTTCATATGGTCGATTAGCTAATGTTAATGCGAACTCTCTTGAAGGTAACAACGTGAGCGTTGAAGGAGAACAAGCAAGCGATAAAATAGCTAAACGAAAAGGTATGAAAGGCTAACCTTTTCCTTCTATGGCATGACTCCTATGGCATGAATCTTCCCATTTTTCCATGATCTTCCTACATAACGGAAATTATAAGTCTATGACTATAAGGAGATACATATGTATAAGATAAAGAAAAGAGATAAGACACGAGTATGATAATGGATGATGATGATGAGTTTAAGTCTAAAGAATCCTAAAGTGAGATATGATGCCCATGAAGTTAATGATTCGAAGTATGGTTCCATTGATGCTTTTTCTTGTGTACACTCATCTTAATACGTTAGTCCCTTCAAGGTGAGATATTATGATTATGATCACTCCATAATGTAATCGGGGTTCCACGACCTCATGTCACCCCGACATCGGCATAGTTGCCTTCAATGCTCTAATGTATGCTTTAATTGTAGATGTATGGTAATACTAAGGATGATGTTGATTTCATTTATGTATTTTTATGTATATGTATGTATGCATGCATAGCACTCTCACTGCTCAGTTACGGATAGCATCGAGTCCCAGAAGGGCTGAGTACGCATAGCATCGAGTCCCGGAAGGGCCGAGTACGGATAATACCGAGCCTATATGGCCGGATACGTGGTTGTACTGCATTGTAAGTTATTGCATATGTAAGCATGTGGATGTAACAAGTGTATCTCTAGGAGAATAAAGGGGTAAGTATGTATGACGAATGTTTAAAAAGTATTATGAGAAATGAACGGTTCTTTTATCTTATGCTATCCTTCATGCTCTTATCATGTTATTATTCACGCCTTACTATTATACCCCGTATTTTTAAACGTCGAATGATTCGCAAGCAAATCTGTCACGACTTAACCCCATGGGCCGTGACTAGTGCCCGAGCTGGACACCCGTACACACTCACTTACCAGAATCGGCATACAGATGGCTTATCCAGATACGAAGGTCAGACGTCGTCTCAAGCGGTCGCATATAAACAAATGTATCACACAGAAGCCGGCAAGGCTGTCGTAAAACACATCGCCCCAGAAATATATATATGTATATACATACAAGCCGATAAGGTTGTCACAGCAAATGGAACCGCTTAAGACATAAATCACACAGACATAACTGAACAGTAACTATTCACAACCCACATGTATGTCTACAGGCCTCTAATAAAGACAACGGAATCACATGACGGGACAGGGCCCCGCCGTACCCCTGAACATATACATACATATATACAGCGGAAGAGTCTATACCAGAATGTAGGCTCCAGAACAAAGGGAGCACTCCAAAACAGCAGAATAGGTGTACTAAGCTGGCGGGTCACCAGAACGAGCGTCTGTACCTGCGGGCATGAAACGCAGCCCCCGAAGAAAGGGTTCAGTACGAAATAGGTACTGAGTATATAAAGCGTGAAATACAATAATCAGGATCATAACTGAAATAAGAAGTATGGAAAACGAGTACAAGAATCAAAATACCAAAATACTTGTTTTTGAAACACAAATAATGCATGTCAAAATCATGTATAGGGCTCGGGAACATGGTCGCCACCCCGTCATTAGCGCTACAGCACATCATACTCCAGAAGATTTCATATCCCCGTAACATCTCCGTAACACATCATAGCAACATGACACATCATAACACCATAACATACATAAACGGTACCCGGCCCGCTAGTGGGGGACTCGGGGAAACCGTAACACACCATACTGCCGAATATAACATAGTGCGCACGATGACAAAACCGGCCCGGGACTCGGCGAAAGATATAATAACAGTATGCACGAGCAGAGTAGTGAGAAATCATATGCACATAAATCAATTTTTAAAACTCGATAGACAAGTACACTTACCGACCCCTGAAGGATCATAAACACGTTTCGAGTCAATCCGATTTAGTATAAAAAAGTTATGGGCATTTTACTACAAGAACCTCTACGAACGATTCAAAGCAATCCGAGACCGCCTACGAAAGTTACAGACATTATTCGCTTTAGAACTCCCTAAGAACGTATCAGAGCGATCCGAGCTCGTCTATGAAAGTTAGAGACATTATTCGACATAAGACCTTTAAGAATAAAAATTTTGTATACACGTTCATTATCCAATTATACAAAAGACCTAAGGACCATAGTTCGACTATATTAGGAGTGTAACATCAAGAAGTGAATGAGAATCGTCGACATGCTCGGATCTTATGAAAGGAGTTACCCCGAGGTTTGTATCACATCTTATTTGCATCTAAGGCATGCCAAAAGAAAGAAAGGTAAACTTTACATACCTTGCCCGCTTCCTAAGCTAATCCCAACTCAAGTCTCGGGCTCCCCAAGATCTACAATAACGTCATTAAATACCAAACGTTAGCTACAAGTACTTAGGAATTCAATCCTAAGCTAGCACTTGTCTACAGTAATTTGGGCAGCATTTCCCCTGTAAATTCAACAACCCCGAGAATTTGACTCGGCCAAATCATCAACAACAATACCAACAACCATATTAACAACATCAACAATTAATTCAAAACACATTCTAACATTAGCAACTCCCTTTTACATAATTCGACGGCATTCCATCTACATTCACTTCAACTACATACGATCAAGCTAACACCAATGCTCGCACACTCAAATACTATTCCGAAACCATTCAAACAAAACTCAAGAACACTTCAAACAATCCGCATGACATTCAAACGGCCCAACCAACACACACTACCCGAAACCTTCCAAATGCAACAAGAGCAATGAGAACACATTTCCTTCTTTCAAATTCATGAACTACACCAACAATTCACACACTAACAACATTATTTTCCATAAATACAAGAAGACTACATTCAAATCACATTGGCTTCTAAAACAGCCCACAACAATTTCAACTTCAATTTGAATCATTAAACTCTCATTTTCATCATAGAATCCATAACGACAACAACCAAAATACTAGATAAAATTAGTTCATTCCTTGCCATACAAAGTAGCCCATATTCGGCTACCACCCCAACACACAAAATTTCATGACTTTCATTCATTTCTACATACTACAACATACACAAACCATCCATAACATATAAAAAGAAGATTAAACCTTACCTTTTCCCACTTATCTTCTTACTTGGCTAGGGTTGTAGTTGGCACAAACAAATGGTTTGTTGACTTCAACAACTATCTCACGTTAAAGAAGACCTTCCAATTGGTTGAATTGCTAGAAGAAAATTTTGTTTGATCAAGATTTTCCAAGGTGGTTGTTCGGCTAGCTATGGCCGAATAGCTCTTTTTTTTTCTCCAAGGTTTTTGAATTTTCTAAGGGATGAAGATGAAGAATATGGTAAACTTATCATCTTTTATCTAATTATATTATGCATCCATGTAGGCCAAGGCCCACACCACACTACACAGCCACTTGGCCTTTTTTTTCCAAGAATTATTAACTTCCCATAATTCACTTTTAACCCCAAATCTTCCCTAATATTCCATACCAATGATACTTACAAGCAACTTGTGCACTAAAACAAAATCGGAAAATGGCCTTGTCCTTAACTTATCGCGGTTAGCTCGAAATGTCCCAATGTACAAAAAATACGGGATATAACATCGACTCAAGTTAAAGACGGGATTATTTTCGGACATGAAATAGGAACTTTTAATTTTCAATTTTTATTAGAACATAAATTGTTTATAAATTTTACTTAGTATAGAAATATTATTGGAAATTAGGGAAAAATTAATTGTGATTAGATTATTAAGTAAGGGTTAATGATTTATAAAAATTAATTAATTTAATTATTGAAAGTGGGCCCCACCCGAAAATTTAAAAAAAAAAGAGATAACAATTTAACAAAATAATTGGTGAGTCATTAAAGGGAAGGGAGCACGTGTCCAAGGGAGAGAAATCATATATATAGTTGTGTCAAAGACCAACCTGATCAATCCACTTTCATTTTGCAAATTAGAAAGCTTAGGAAAAAAAACGTTCATGGAGCAGCCATGGCTGCTCCTGTTCACGGCCAGCCATGGCTGTTTTAAAAAAAAATTGCTTTGATTTAATTTCAAGGTGATTTGCAAGTTCAAGGAGGTGATAGCAACATTGGATATTGAATCGAGGAAGAAGAAATTGTAAAATTGGAGCAATTGAGCGTAGAAATTCCACCGAGAAAATTGTGGTAAGATTTTCCTATTTTATGGTGTAGTTGTGTTAATAGTGTTGTAATGGAGTTATTAAAATTGGATTGGACGAAATTGGAAGTAAGAAAATGCATAAAATTGATGTTATGGGAAATTGTGGGTTGAAATGGATTTAGAGAAGTTGTGGGTTGTTAGAATTGTTATGGGCTAAATTGTGAGAATTTCGTATGTATATCTCTGTTGTTGGTATTTCTGTGTTAACAAGAGAATAATTGAAAATTCTGGTTAGGCGAATATATAGGGGAAATGCTGCCCGATTTTCGTTAAGCCCTTAACTAATGGAAGACCCTAAACGAGGATGTATAAGTTAAAGAACAAGTTCTATAAAGTGATGGGCTACGGTTTACGAACTAGAAAGTATAGTTACTAACGATAACGTTATTCTTATGTTAAATAGGATAAAAGAGCGACAAAGCGAACGGATTTGCAAATAGTTGTTAAACATGTATGTAAAGTTGTCCCTTCTTTCTTTTGGCATGTCTTAGATCTAAGTGATGAATGATATGAACTTTGGGATAATTCTATTCATAAGTCTTGAGTGTGATTCATGATTCTTATTCACTTCTTGATGTTAGAACTCTTAAGTGATTGAGTTTCCCTCGAGTCCTCTATACGTTGGATAGTAGTTGATGTGTGAAAGTTCCTATTCTTAAAGACTATATAATGATTAATGTCCTTGACTTCTAATAGCTGTTTCGCATTATCTTGATACATGACACATGATTCCTGAGGCTCTATTTGATATAGTTCTTATTGACTTTAAAAGAGTACTTACCATGACTATTGTCTTGATATTTGAGTGTTAGTTAGTCCACTTATTCTGTTGAGTCTCAGATGATGATGTAGTTGCATATGGTTGCTCATGATATTCTACTCGTGCTTACTGTTATTGTATCATTCACCGAGTCCCGGGCCGGGTATGTATTCGTGCACAGTTTCACTACATTGTTCACCGAGTCCCTCACTAGAGGGCCGGGTACGTTATATGATGATATGATGATATGATGATGTGATGATACAATGATATGATTATGGCACCGAGTCCCATGATGGGCCGGGTACGGTATACGTGTACACGACTTTATTCACCGAGTCCCTCACTAGAGGGCCGGGTACGGTATATGTATATGATGATATGATGGTGTGATGATATGATGATATGATTTTATTCACCGAGTCCCATAATGGGGCTGGTACGGTATATGATAATGATATGCATGATTTTGTTTCGTAAGGCACAGGTACAGTGATTTCTTGATTATTATACTTGTCTCCTGGAATCTCTACTTCAGTTATGATCTTCCTTATTGTATTTCATGCTTTATATGCTCAGTACATATTCCGTACTGACCCCCTTTCTTCGGGGGGCTGCGTTTCATGCCCGCAGGTGCAGATACTCGCTTTGGTGATCCGCCAGCTTAGAACTCCCTTTCTGCTGTCTTGGAGAGCTCCGTTGTTCCGGAGTCTAGACTTTTGGTTTGAATCTTATGATATATATATGCTATCCAGGGGTACGGCGGGGCCCTGTCCCGCCATATTTCGCTATTCGTATTCTTAGAGGTCTGTAGACATATGTGTGGGTTGTGTATAAGTTCTGTTCAGCTGTGTTTATCCGATATGCTATGATATGATGTCCGTCTGTAATGGCAGCCTTGTTGGCTTGCATCTGACATGGTGTTGATGTGTAGTGGCAGCCTCGTCGGCTTGCGTATCATTTTATGAATTGATCAGTTGTGACTCCTCAGGAGATAGCTTATCTAAATATACATTTATGATGACGCTATGAACTTTCGGAGTTCTTTTGTAAAGTTCCATATTGTTCGTAGTTTTAGTTTGACTATATCTGATAGGTATGTATACGGGTGTCCAGGTCGGGCACTAGTCATGGCCTACGGGGTTGGGTCGTGACACTTACATACTCAGTACATTGCTCGTACTGACGTCCGTTTTCTTTGGACGTTGTGTTCATGCCCACAGGCAGACAGGGAGGCGACCCAGATTCATATGAGCTACTAGCAGACTTTGAGGGCACTCCATTGTTCAGGAGGTGCCATTGATTTATTATTTTGTGTACATATATGTTTTGGGCACGACGGGGTCCTGTCCCGTCCATATGTCTAGTACTCTAGTAGAGGCTCGTAGATACGTATGTATGGGTAGTATGGTCTCACGATTTCCCATTGTATAAATATGTATTATTTTGATAGCCGAAGGGCTTATGTACATACAGGTAGGTATGTTTCAAATAGAAATAGTTTTGCTATAATTATAAGCATGAGAATAACGAATGAACGCAGGATGAGTAATAGAATGAGTGGTGCTCGGTGGTGAGCCCCGGGTACCCGTCATGGCCTCTAGCCGGGTCGTGACAGTCCTGATGTGTCAGAAAATTATTCTTTATTTTAGAAGCTCCATAGTATACATTCTTGTGGGTAGTTGTTGAGTTGTTTAACTCTTGGGCAGGTGATACGTTTTAATTAAGTTCTATGACCTTAAAGACTTTCGCTGATTTAATCCATATATCATGATTTCGTTCGAATTTATTTTATAAACTGTTGGAGGTGAATATTAAACCTGGTAGGTTCAAGTGTTATCATTGTATCCTTTAGGTTCTTCCGATGTTGTTCATGATGTCGGATGCCGGTCACGTCTAGGGTGGGTTTCGAGGCGTGACATAGTTGCTGCTTATTTTTTTTAGAAGGCTTTTTCATATCTGTTACAATATTTTTTTCCATGTCTTTTATACAGCGAACTGCTTGTCCTTGTGCCGAGGGTGTAGCGGAAACAACCGCTCTACCTCCCATGGTAGAGGTAAAGTCTGCGTACATTCTGCCCTCCCCAGACCCCACTATGTGGGATTTCACTGGGTGTGTTTTTCACGACCCAACTGGAGGGCCGCGAAGGGCACCCGGTGCTAGCCCACCCGAGCACCTCTTAACATACTTTCACATTTATATCTAGGTGAGCCACATAGCTAAATCATACTTTCTATCAATCAATCATACTAATCCCATTGGACAAAATACATTTATATCATCATTAGCAACTACGCCCATATCAATGTACATAAGCCGACGAGGCTAACAAAATGACATTCAAAATATAGGCCGACAAGGCCAAATACATCTAACCATATACACATGTCTATGAGCCTCTAAGGAGAGTATGTCATATCATATAGGCGGGACAGGACCCCACTATGCCCATAAATATGTACACAAAAGAATCAATACCAAAAGCTATAGCTCCGAATGAAATGGAGCTTCGCTATGCAGTCCCTGAGAAATATAGCTATGGATCAAGCCTGTCTCCCTGGCCACCTGCGGGCATGACGCAAAGTCCACAAACAAAAGGACGTCAGTACGAAGAATGTACTGAGTATGTAAAGCATGATCAATATCATTATAGAAGCATAATAAGCAACATAAGAGATAGCATAATATGGAAGAGAGTAGTATCATCGTCATAAGCACTTACTTGCCTTTCATAGGGACTTTCCATTTCTAATGCGTGATTGTGTACATACACCCATATCCGTATCAGTATTCATATCCGTACTCATTTACATTTCGTATCCATAATCGTATTCACATACATATTCTTATTTGTATTCGTATCATATTTGTATTCATACTCATATACATATCATTTACATAGCATACCCGACCATGAAGGTTCGGTGTTTTACCATGGTTAGGCACGGTTATTGTTACACCTCGGAAATTGTTCCGTACTTGTGTTATGAGTAGAACTATGAAGGGCTTGAGTGAATGATGTTTTATTAAGTCGGGAATGGCTAATTAAGAATTTTTGGAAATAAGAAAGTCGCGGAAAATTTTCAGTCCAGTGGTCGTATATGGCACTATACGGCCCGTAAAGTGATTTATGGACCGTATAGTGCGATCGTCCTTTAGCTTGCCAAAAATCTCAAGTTCTGCCCAGTGATAATATGGTTAAATACGACCCAGTTTACGGCCCGTAAACTGGTTTACGGTCCGTAAACCAGGTCGTAAATTGCCATGTTCCTCCGCCAAAACTTTCTGTCTTCGAAATGATTAAATACGGCCATGGAGGACGGACCGTAAATCGAAATACGGTCCGTATATGGTGGTTTACGACCACTGTTCATCCCGACAAGAATTCATTAAAGATCAGATTTTGGGATTATTAAGAGGGACTTAAGCCCATTTCACGTCATTTTTCATCCAAACACTTCAAGAAAACTCTAGAGTGTTCCTCAACACTTCAACTCTAAGAATATCAAGAAAATCCAAGGAAACCTAAGATTATCAACACTAAATTCATGGAATCAAGTGTAAGAACACAACAAAGGATCATCTAAGTGAAGAAACTTCAAAGAAGGTGGAACTAGGGTTTTGGCTAATTGAAGTATTTCAACTTAAGGATTGTTCAATCATCATCCAAGGTAAGTTTCATGATTATTCCATGTTGTTTGAAGTATTGGAAAGCTTAGACACTTGAAATGTAGAAGAACATAGAAATGGGTCATTATTGAGTGAATAGTGACATAAATGAATGATAGTGGAATTGAACTATGAATATTGAAGTGTTGTGAGTACAAATACGTTATAAATGATGTTTACATCATGAAACAAACATTAAATGCATGAAAACGCAAGGATGAGATAGAAGTAGAAATAAGGGAAAATTGGAGGAAAATGGTGGATTTTGCCAAATGTACGTAAATGACGATTGTCGATTATGATATTGCGAATAATATTATGAATATTGGGAGTTGATATAAAACATGAGAAAAGTAGTATGAGAGAAGGAAGAATTGTCCGACTTTTCCTAGAATTAGCGATGCGTTCTTGTAGTTAGTTTACTAATGTTGATACGAATTCTCTTATGAAGGTAACGACGTGATATCGACGGAGAACAAGTGAGCGATATCTTAGCTAAATGACCAAGGTATGTGAGGCTAGTCCTTCTTTCTAATGGCATGAATCTTTTAGCTTGAATCCCTATTCCTTTCATGAGTTCTTACATTCTAAGAAGTTAAAAGCTTATACCTATGAATGTCTATATGAGATAAGTTATACGATATGATGACACTAGAATGATGATGATGTTATTCCTTGCCTACACTCACCTTATGTACTAGTCCTTTCAAGGTGAGGCAGAATGTCCATAATGGTTCCATAATGTAACCGGGGGATCACGACCTTATGTCACCCCGATAGAGTAAAGTTGATCATGAGTCTTATATACGCATTATGATAAGATAAGTATTTTATGATAAGCATATTACTATGAGTATTTACATTAATCATGTCATGATTGCATTCACACCGCGCCTAGTTGGCCGGGCAGACACCGCTTCGGCGGGCGGCGATACAGATACACCACGACCTACGGGCGTGGGCAGACACCACTAGTGGGCGGCATGAGATGGTACCCCGGACGCGGGCTAATATTATTGATTATCACACCGTTCCGACATGGACGGGCAGCTTGCATATGATGCATACATGTTATGATGATGAGTATGAGTAAGATAGCATGCATTACTTCATTTATGATTATCAGTTAGATCCAGATATCTCATGTTGATGTTATTCCCATATTATTGATGTCTCCTTTCATTATGTATGCCTCTCATACTCGGTACAATATTCGTACTGACGTCCTTTCTTCGGACGCTGTGTTCATACCCACAGGTAGACAGGGAGGAGAGCTTGGCCCAGGTCCTCAGTATCTGTCAGCTGATAGATAGCACTCCATTGTTCGGAGGTGCTTATGGCTATCCTTTTGATGTACATTCATATATGCATATTTTGGGCATGACGGAGTCTTGTTCCGTCTATGTATTCATTATGTTAGTAGAGGCTCGTAGATATGCAGTGTAGGTTAGATGGTCTCACAAGATGTTTTAATATGTATGTATATATTATTTTGATGGCCGAGAGGCAAATGTATATAAAGTATTTATGTTTTGATTAAATATGATTTTCCTATAATTGGTATGTAAAATTGATAAAAGAGTATTAAATGAGCAAGACAAGCAGTAGAGTAAGCGGTGCTCGGTAATGTCTCCGGGTACCCATCGCGGCCCCTAGCTGGGTCGTGACAGTTATCATACATACCTGGCCAACCAAGGCTCAGTGTTACACATACCTGGCCCTACCAAGGCTCAGTGTTATTTGTACCCAACTGTTGTGGTGCGCGCGCTTTGTCATATATATATATATATATATATATACATCTATATATTCTACCATGCCATATAAGCTCGGGGTTTCATAATAGCCATACATAGGCACACATACATATAAGTTCATAGGCATCTTTAGCATTATCACTAATATAATCATCATCATTATCGTTATCACTATTATCGTCGTCATCGTTATCATCATTACCATTATCGTCGTCATCATTATCATCGTTCATTACATCTATGCTTGTAGGATTATTAGTCATATGAGGAATTTAGTACAATCGTAATATATATGAAGAATTATAAGCTTTGTAGCTTTTTGAAGATAGAATCATTTGGAGAGCATCATAGGCTAATAGAAGAATAGATATTTGGCCAAAGAACCATGCCTTATGAAAGAAGGGTTAGCCTTACATACCTTCCCGTTCAACTATTCTACACTTGCACGTTCTCCTTCAATGCTCACGTTTCTACCTTCATTAGAGTTATACTATCATTAGAAAATCGATAGCTAGCATACATGACTAACACTAGAGAAAATTAGACAGCATCTCCTTCAATTATACGACTTCCTCCATATCATATATCAACTCCCAAACGTCAATAATACATTCACAATATCATAACAGTAGTCTTTATTCATCCACATTATCCATATCTCTCAATTCACTTTCCAATTATCCATATCCATGGTCATAATACACAATTACATTCGTTCATATACAGTGCCTATCCCATGTTCTTAACATCATTTGCAACATGATTATAATCATATCATATCACGAATCATTTCTCAATCCAAACTATTACTCAAGGATGACACTATTCCCACATTCAAGACCCATTTTCTATATTCTTTTACAATCCAAGTGTTTCAACTTTCAAACACCTTAAACAACATGGAAATACCATAAAACTTACCTTAGAGGGTGTGTGAATGAATCTTGAGTGGAAATACTTCACCTGAACCAAACCCTAGTTCTCCTCCAATGGAATTTCTTGTGGTCCTCTAACCCTTGGAAGCTTTCTAACACATAAACACTTGATTCTAGTCTTTGATGTTTGTGTTCTCTTGAACTTGAGTGGAATATGCTTAGAGGAGGGTTTTTGAGCTCTCAACACTTGTAGAATATGAAAAATGAAGTAAAAGAACCCAAGGCATCTATTTATACAAACATTAAAAATCAGCCCGTCGGGACTTCCACAGACACTTATACGGTCTGTATAGTATTGTACGGCCCGTATAAGTGGTCGTGGTACACCAACCAGCAAATCAACTCCCAGCTGGGAGTTATACGGACACCTTATACGGACCGTATAAAGTTATACAGACCGTATAAGTGGTCGTATAACTCCACTTCCCTGAAATGGTTTCCGTCGTTTCGTTCGATCTCCAATCCTTATGGAACCTTCTTAACACTTGTATAATACTTCATTAACTATACAATAGGATCTATAGCATCCCTTCAAAACATCACCACATAAACATTAGCTCAATCATAGCGGAACCTTTCCGAACACGACTTACGTTTCGCTCCCTTCAACAAACTAAACTTCACATATTCATAGAACTTCAAAATCTTATTGTATGAACATCAAGCTATCTAATCGTTTGCTTAACCTCGTAGGGATTTCATAATCACCATAAGCTCACATTATCCTATCCATAAGGCAACACATACGGAATTGCCGAGGTGTAACATTCTTCCCCCCTTAAGAGCATTCGTCCTCGAATGTTAAGTCGTCGGGGATTCTATAAAAAGTTCGTCAGAGTTTCCCCTATAATATGGCACTACCATCCTGTCACAACAGCCTATTATAACAATGCCTCTGTTACACCTCAGAAATTTTCCGCGAGCCTACATTGAATAGACCAATGAAGGGTATGAGTGTGCGATGTTTTACTAAGTAGGGAATGACTAATTATGAATTTTTGGAAATAAGAAAGTTGCGGAATTTTATTTCAGCCCAGTGGTCGTAAAGGGATTTACGAACCGTAAAGTGCCATCGTTCTTCAACATTTCAAAAATTTCGACTTTCTGTTAAATGTTGAAATGGTAAAATACGACCCAGAATACGGACCGTAAATCGAAATACGCCCGTAAACTGAGTCATAAACTGCCATGATCTCCAGCCAACCTTTCTGTTTCTGATATGCTTAAATACGACCGTGGAGGACGGACCTATACGGCTCGTAAAGTGGGGTTTACAACCACTGTACACCCCGACTGTTGTTCATTAAAAATCAGATTTTGAGTATTAAAAAGGGACCCTAACCTCATTTTATTTCATTTCTCATCTCCACAATTCAAGAACACTCTAGAATATTCTCCAAACACTTCATCCAAGAGAATCAAAGGGACATCAAGATCAACAACATTAAATCCATGAAACAAAGTATATGAAATGCAAGTAAAGGTCATCTACCTCAAGGAAACCCAAGAAAGGTGAAGTAGGGTTTTGGTGCAAAGAAGGCATTACTACTCAGGACTTATTCAACCATCATCTAAGGTAAGTTTCATGACTTTATCATGTTGTTTAAAGTATTGGGAAGCTAAGACACTTGAATTGTAGCAAGACATAGAAAATGGACCATTACTGAGTGAATAGTGCCATAATTGGGTGATAGCTAGGCTGGATCATGAATGTTAGTGTGCTATGATTATGAATACGTTATAAATGATGTTTAGACCATGAAATGAGTATTATATATGAGAAGATGCGATAACGAGCTATAACCATAAATGTGGAGAAATTGGAGGAAAATGATGGAATGTGGTGAATATATATAAATGATGGTTGTTGATTGTAATATTGTGGATGTTGTTGAGAACGTTGGGAGTGGATATGGACTATGGGAGAAGTAGTATAAATAAAGGAAGTTCTGCCCAATTTTCTCTAGAAATAGTGACGTATTCCTTAAGTCAGTTAACTAATACTAATTCGAATTCTCTCGTGAAGGTAGCGACGTGATATCGAAGGAGATCAAGTGAACGATAGCCTAGCTAAACGAAAAAGGTATGCGAGGCTAGTCCTTTCTTTCCAATGGCATGAATCCTATGGTATAAATTCCTTTCCTCTTTATGAGTTCATGTAGTCTGAAAAGCTAAAAGCCTATATCTATAGATGTCTATATAAGATAAGAGATATGATATGATGAAGATGTTATTGATTACTCACACTCACCTTATGTTCTAATTCCTTCAAGGTGAGGCAGAATGTCACTAATTGCTCCATAATGAAATCGGGGGATCTCGACCTTACGTCACCCCGATAAAGTATAGTTGATCTTGAGATTTACGCATGTACTATAATAATATGAGCATGTCATGATAATATTACACTGCGCCTAGTTGGCCGGGCAGTCATCGCTAAGG
This sequence comes from Lycium barbarum, assembly GCF_019175385.1. NCBI lineage: Eukaryota > Viridiplantae > Streptophyta > Magnoliopsida > Solanales > Solanaceae > Lycium > Lycium barbarum. The sequence goes on along the minus strand of NC_083344.1, from coordinate 45,136,405 downwards.
CGAGTAGCTATACGGATACACCATGACCATTTGGCATGGGCAGACACCACTAGTGGGCGGCATGAGATGGTACCCCGGACGCGGGCTATTGTTATTGATTATCACACCGTTCCGACATGGACGGGCAGCTTACATATTATGCATACCTGATATGATGATGAGTATGAGTAAGACAACATGCATTACTTCTCTTATGATTGTCATTCAGATCCAGATGTTTCATATTGATGTCCTCACTATATTATTGTTGTCTTCCTTCATTGTTTATGCCTCTCATACTCAGTACAATATTCGTACTGACGTCCGTTTTCTTTGGACGCTGTGTTCATACCCACAGGTAGACAGAGAGGTGAGCTTGATCCAGATTCTTAGTAGCTGTCAGCTGATTGAGAGCACTCCATTGTTCGGAGGTGCTTGTGATTCTCCTTTTGGTATATATGCATATTTTGGGCACGACGGAGTCTTGTTCCGTCTATATATATATATATAGTCTATCAGTAGAGGCTTGTAGATATGCAGTGTGGGTTAGATGGTCTCACAAGATGTTATTGTATGTATATATTATTTTGATGGCCGAGAGGCAAATGTATATAAAGCATTTATATTTCTATCTAAAATATATTTTTCCTATAATTCGTGTATGAAGTTGATAAAAGGGCCTTAAGTGAGTAAGATGAGTGGTAGAGTGAGTGGTGCTCGGTGGCTAGCCCCGGGTACCCGTCGCGGCCCCTAGCTGGGTCGTGACAGCCTCACAGGGCCACAACATAATAGCAATAGAATTTGGCCACACATGACCCAAATGTATAAAATAAAATATACATACCTTACGATCTTAATGTCTCATCTTGGACCTCTTCTAGGGCCGAAATAAGTGCGGGTACTTGGATTTCATATTTTCTTTCGCTTCCCACGTCATTTCTTCTCGGTTATTATTTCTCCATAAAACCTTAACTGAGCCCACTTCTTTGTTTCTAAGCCTCCGTACTTGCCTATCTAATATGGCAGTGGGTACCTCTTCATAAGTCAACTTTTCTGTCACTTGAACATCATTTACTGGCACGATCCTGGCAGGATCTCCGACACATTTACGAAGCATCGAGACATGGAAAACTGGGTGAACTGACTCCAAATTAGGAGGTAGATCTAACTCATAGGCCACTTTGCCTACTTTGCGCACAATCTCATAAAGCCCAATGTATCGGGGACTGAGCTTCCCCTTTTTGCCAATCTCATTACACCCTTCATTGGTGACACTTTCAAGTATACCCAATCTTTCACTTGGAACTCTAAGTCTCTTCGACGATTATCCGCATAGGACTTTTGACGACTTTGGGCTGCTAATAACCGATCTTGTATGAGCTTAACTTTCTCTATGGCTTGCTGGACCAAGTCTGGCCCTATCAATTTAGTCTCTCCTACCTCAAACCACCCAATTGGGGATCTACACTTTCGCCCATATAAAGCCTCATACGGTGCCATTTGGATGCTAGAATGATAGCTATTATTATAAGCAAATTCAATAAGGGGTAAGTGATCATCCCAATTACCTCCAAAATCTATCACACATGCCCGTAACATATCCTCAAGAGTCTGAATGGTACGTTCAGCTTGTCCATCAGTATGCGGGTGAAATGCCGTGCTAAGGCTCACTTGAGTTCCCAAACCCTCTTGGAAGGACTTCCAAAAATAAGTTGTAAACCGAGTTTCTCTATCTGAGATAATAGATGCTGGGACACCATGGAGTCGCACTATTTCTTTAACATAAAGCTTTGCATAATCTTCCGCCACATATGTCGTTCTGACTGGTAAGAAATGAGCTGACTTCGTGAGTCTATCCACGATCACCCATATAGAATCATATCTACGTCAAGAATGGGGTAAGCCTGTAATGAAGTCCATGTTAATTACTTCCCACTTCCAAGTCGGAATTCCGCTATATCTTTCTTCATCCCATTCCACCAATATATAGACTTAAGATCATGGTACATTTTCGTTGCTCCGGGGTGGACAGAATAACTGGAACAATGAGCTTCTCTTAATATTTGGTGGCATAAACCTGCCACGTCAGGAACACATAATCTGCCTCGGCATCAAAGAACTTCGTCTCCTGCAATCTCAAATGATGACTCCTCCTTCTGAGAAAGTGTATCTCTGCAATGCATTAGCATGGAATCTTCGTATTGTCTCCCTTTCACTTATGCTACTAGCGACGAGACTGCTGAATTCGGAATGGTAGTTCCCCTGCTACCTAAGTCCACTACTCGAACTCCTAGGCTAGCTAACTGCTGGAGCTTACGAGCCATTTCTCTCTTCTCTGGTCGTACATCATACAAACTTCCCATAGATCTACGACTAAGAGCATCAGCCACAATATTTGCGTTTCCGGGTTGATATAGGATATCAACATCATAATTTTTTAGCAATTCCAACCATCGTCGTTGCCGCAAATTCAACTCTTTCTGCTTGAAGATGTACTGAAGACTCTTATGATCGGTATAAATATCCACATGGACACCATATAAATAATGTCTCCACATCTTTAATGCATGAATCACTGCAGCCAATTCTAGATCATGGGTTGGGTAATTTTTCTCATATTTTCGTAATTGCCTTGAAGCATACGCAATCACCTTACCATGTTGCATCAACACACAGCCTAGCCCAATGCCTGAAGCATCGCAATAAACAACATATCCTTCCAATCCCTCTGGAAGTGTCAGGACTGGGGCAGAAGTCAATCTATCTTTTAACTCTTGGAAACTACGTTCACAAGCTTCTGTCCATTGAAACTTTCCTGATTTCTGGGTCAGCTTTGTGAGTGGTGCAGAAATGGAAGAAAAACCTTTAACAAATCTCCTGTAATAACCTGCTAAGCCCAGAAAGCTACGAACCTCCGTAGGAGTTGTGGGCTTTGGCCAAGTCTTCACGTCCTCAATCTTTTGGCTATCTACCCAAATACCATTGGCTGCAACAATGTGCCCCAAAAATGTCTCTGAGTTCAACCAAACTCACACTTAGAAATTTTTGCAAACAACTCTCGAGTTTGAAGCACTCTAAGAACGGCATGTAAATGATCCGCATGTTCTGCCTCGGATCTAGAATACACCAAGATATCGTCGATGAATACAATCACAAATAGATCTATGAAGGGCCTGAACACATTATTCATCAAATTCATAAATACTGCTGGTGCATTAGTTAGCCAAAATGACATTACCTGGAACTCAAAATGGCTATATCTTGTTCTGAAGGTTGTCTTAGGGATATCTTTCTCCCTAACTCTCACTTGATGATACCCGGACCTCAAATCTATCTTTGAAAACCATTTGGCACCTTGTAATTGGTCAAATAAGTCATCAATCCTCGGAAGAGGATATTTTTTCTTAATCGCCACCTTATTCAATTGCCGATAGTCAATGCATATTCTCAAGGAGCCATCTTTCTTTTGGACAAACAATACGGGTGCTCCCTACGGGGATGAACTAGGCCTAATAAAGCCTTTCTCAGGCAAGTCTTTCAATTACTCCTTCAACTCTTTCAATTATGTGGGAGCCATTCTATAAGGAGGAATAGATATAGGCTTGGTGGCTAGAAACACATCAATAGCAAAATCAATCTCCCGCTCGGGAGGAAGGACTGGAAGCTCTTCCGGGAACACATCCGGAAACTCATTTACTATAGGAACAGACTGAAGAGTTGGCGGTTCAGCTTCTACATCTTGAACCTGCACTAGATGATAAATGAACCCTTTTGTGATCATCTTCCTTGCCTTTAGATAGGAAATAAACCTACCTTTTGGTGACGCGGTATTCCCTTTCCATTCTAAAACTGGTTCTCTCGAAAATTGGAAACGAACCATTTTCATTCTACAATCGACATTGGGATAGCAAGAAGCCAACCAATCCATGCCCATAATAACATCAAAGTCTACCATTTTTAACTCATGCAAGTCAATCATGGTACGGCGGTCACAAATCACAACTATGCAGTTTCTATATACTCGGCTAGCTATTACCGATTCACCAACGGGTGTAGTAGACACCTACAAAGGTTTGATCGACTCCAGTTCGACTCTAAACCGACCCGCGATATACGGAGTAACCTATGACAATGTGGAGCTCGGATCTATCAAAGCATATACATCATGAGAAAATACTGATAATATACCTGTGACCACATCAGGAGAAGACTCAAGATCTTGCGTCCAGCCAAAGCATAAATACAGTGCTGAGGACCGCTAGAACTGGGGACTCTCCCTCTGCCTCTACTATGGCCGATTGGCGCATGTGAAGCTGGCCCCATAGGGCGTACAAATGATGAAGATTCGGCTACCGACCCTGAAGGCTGGGTCCTACCTCTACCACCAACTGAGGGGCAATCACGCATAATATGGCCGGGCCGACCACATGAATAGCAAACCTATGAACCCAATCGACACTGACCCCAATGTAACTTCCCACATTGGGAACATTATGGTATGGGTGGCCTCGCCTGACCCGGATCACCTTTGAACTGAGATCCTGAAAAACTCTGACTCAACCCGGAACGAGTAGATATATCGAATCTCTGGCCTGAAAACCGTGGAGGCGCACTAGTCATAGAATGGCCTGAATGCCTAGAAAACTGCTGTCTGTGCCCGCCTCTAAACTCACTCATCGGACCCGAAGATCTAGCCCTCTTGCTATGTCCCCTATCATGCTCACGCTCACTTCTTTGTTGTTGTAGGCTTTCTTCTAAATTTTGAGCATGGGCCTGAATGCGTGAAATATCCATATTGTTCTGAAGGGACGCAGTCAAGCACCTATCCATCAAATGTGGCCCTAGGCCTTTCACAAATCGGTGCACTCGGTCACCCATATCCACTACCATGGCCGAAGCATACCTAGCTAAAGAATTGAAGCGGAGACTATACTCTAAAGTACTCATGCTACCTTGCCTCAAATTCATGAATTTATCGACTCTAGCTCGCCGAACTTCTAGAGGCGAATAATATCGGAGGAAAGCATCAACAAATTCTTGCCATACCGGGGGAGGCACATTGGCTCCCCATGAAGCCATCCAAATCGTGTACCAATGAACCGAAACGTCCCTCAATCTATAGGACGCTAATTCCAACGATTCAGTGTCCGAAGCATGTATCAAGCGAAGCGTCCTCAACATTCCATCAATAAAATTCTGAGGGTCCTCATCCGGCTTTGATCCAAAGAATTTCGGAGGGTTCAAGCTAATGAAGTCACGGGCCCTTGCACTAACAACCCTATCACTTTGCCCAGTACTTTGCCGCTGAGTCTGGGCAGCAACAAATTGAGTAAGCAAATGAATGGCCTCTTTTACATCTTGGCCTGAAGCATCCAGTGTAGGAGCTGGAGGTGCTGTAGCTGGGGCTGAGGCTCCCTCACGCTCCTCAGAAATAGGCACTGACTGGGAGGACTGACATTGAGGCACATTCTGGGACTCACTTTGCTCTACAACTGTTGGCGGTTCTCTTTCAGCCCGCTTTTCTGCCACTGTCTTGCCCTTTTGGGCTGCCGTAGCCTTTCTCTTTACAGGCATTTCTAAAATACATAACACACCGTTAAGGAAAAAGAACTTCTTATGTCATAGCTCTATCGGCACGATCTTTTGAAGAAAGAAGGTCATTCATTCCTAAAAATGCCCGCAGCCTCTTGTTTATAAGTGTGGCGCGCAACACACTCATAACCAAGACTCTACTGGACACGGCTCGTAGACACACCCTAAGACAAAACTGCTCTGATACCACTTTTGTCACGACCCAACCGGAGGGCCGCGACGGGCACCTGGTGCTAGTCCACCCGGGCACCTCTTAACATACTTTCACATTTACATCTAGGTGAGCCACATAGCTAAATCATAATTTCTATCAATCAATCATACTAATCCCGTTGGACAACAACACATTTATATCATCATTAGCAACTACGCCCATATCAATGTACATAAGCCGACGAGGCTAACAAAATGACATCCAAAATATAGGCCCACAAGGCCAAATACAGCTAACCATATACACATGTCTACGAGCCTCTAAGGAGAGTATTCCATATCATATAGGCGGGACAGGACCCCGCTATGCCCATAAATATGTACACAAAAGAATCAATACCAAAAGCTATAGCTCCGAATGAAATGGAGCTTCGCTATGCAGTCCCTCAGAAATATAGCTATGGATCAAGCCTGTCTCCCTGGCCACCTGCGGGCATGACGCAAAGTCCACAAACAAAAGGACGTCAGTACGAAGAATGTACTGAGTATGTAAAGCATGATCAGTATCATTATAGAAGCATAATAAGCAACATAAGAGATAGCATAATATGGAAGAGAGTAGTATCATCGTCATAAGCACTTACTTGCCTTTCATAGGGACTTTCCATTTCTAATGCGTGATTGTGTACATACACCCATATCCGTACTCATTTACATTTCGTATCCATAATCGTTTTCACATACATATTCTTAATCGTATTCGTATCATATTAGTATTCATACTCATATACATATCCATATTATTTACATAGCATACCCGACTACGAAGGTTCGGTGTTTCACGTACTCGACCATGGTTAGGCACGGTTATCATACATACCTAGCCAACCAAGGCTCAGTGTTACACATACCTGGCCCTACCAAGGCTCAGTGTTATCCGTACCCAACTGTAGTGGTGCGCGCGCTTTGTCATATATATATATATATATATATATATATACATCTATATATTCTACCATGCCATATAAGCTCGGGGTTTCATAATAGCCATACATAGGCACACATACATATAAGTTCATAGGCATCTTTAGCATTATCACTAATATCATCATCATCATTATCGTTATCGCTATTATCGTCGTCATCATTATCATCATTACCATTATCATCGTCATCATTATCGTCGTTCATTACATCTATGCTTGTAGGATTATTAGTCATATGAGGAATTTAGTACAATCGTAATACATATGAAGAATTATAAGCTTTGTAGCTTTTTGAAGATAGAATCATTTGGAGAGCATCATAGGCTCATAGAAGAATAGATATTTGGCCAAAGAACCATGCTTTATGAAAGAAGGGTTAGCCTTACATACCTTCCCGTTCAACTATACTACACTTGCACATTCTCCTTCAATGCTCACGTTTCTACCTTCATTAGTGTTATACTATCATTAGAAAATCGATAGCTAGCATACATGACTAACACTAGAGAAAATTAGACAGCATCTCCTTCAATTATACGACTTCCTCCATATCATATATCAACTCTCAAACGTTAATAATACATTCACAATATCATAACAATAGTCTTTATTCATCCACATTATCCATATCTCTCAATTCACTTTCCAATTATCCATATCCATGGTCATAATACACAATTACATTCGTTCATATACAGTGCCTATCCCATGTTCTTAACATCATTTACAACATGATTATAATCATATCATATCACGAATCATTTCTCAATCCAAACTATTACTCAAGGATGACACTATTCCCACATTCAAGACCCATTTTCTATATTCTTTTACAATCCAAGTGTTTCAACTTTCAAACACCTTAAACAATATGGATATACCATAAAAATTACCTTAGAGGGTGTGGGAATGAATCTTGAGTGGAAATACTTCACCTGAACCAAACCCTAGTTCTCCTCCAATGGAGTTTCTTGTGGTCCTCTAACCCTTGGAAGCTTTCTAACACATAAACACTTGATTCTAGTCTTTGATCTTTGTGTTCTCTTGAACTTGAGTGGAATATTCTTAGAGGAGGGTTTTTGAACTCTCAACACTTGTAGAATATGAAAAATGAAGTAAACGAACCCAAGGCATCTATTTATACAAACATTAAAAATCAGCCCGTCGGGACTTCCACAGACACTTATACGGTCCGTATAGTATTGTACGGCCCGTATAAGTGGTCGTGGTTCACCAACCAGCAAATCAAATCCCTGTTGGGGGTTATACGGACACCTTATACGGACCGTATAAAGTTATATGGACCGTATAAGTGGTCGTATAACTCCACTTCCCTGAAATGGTTTCCGTCGTTTCGTTCGATCTCCAATCCTTATGGAACCTTCTTAACACTTGTATAATACTTCATTAACCATACAATAGGATATATTGTAGCCCTTCAAAACATCACCACATAAACATTAGCTCAATCATAGCGGAAGCTTTCCGAACACGACTTACATTTCGCTCCCTTCAACAAACTAAACTTCACATATTCATAGAACTTCAAAATCTTATTGTATGAACATCAAGCTATCTAATCGTTTGCTTAACCTCGTAGGGATTTCATAATCACCATAAGCTCACATTATCCTATCCACAAGGCAACACATACGGAATTTCCGAGGTGTAACAATGTTGTTGCTTGTTACTCCTTGTAGTTTTGTGCATTAAGATTCGTGGTACGTTGGTATCTTAATTTTGGACACCGGGACTTGTTTCAAGGACATATGAGATTGGACATGTTTAACTTGTAATTATAGGTGTTTAAATTCATGTTTGGTAAGTTACGGAAGAATCGGAGAATACGTGAATCGAAGCGGGAAGTTTCGTCAAAAGTTGTTTTTGGAAAACATGATATATGGGTCGTACAAGTGAGATATGGTCCGTATTTTAAGATATGGACCGTATTTAAGGATATCAAAATTTAACAGAGAAGTAGAAAACTGAGATAGTATTACACGGTCGAATTGTACGGACCGTATAATAATATACAGCCAGCAAGTGGGTTGTATAATGTTATACATCTGAGTTATACGGCCAGTATAATACAAGTCGGTGGAAATTTCCAGAATTTAAGTACGACGACCTCTTCATTTTAGTCATTTTAAACACACTCCCAAGTTCAAGAGAGCTCTAGAAACTTCTCCAAACATATTCAAACATATTTCCAAGCCTAAATCAAAGATCAAGGTGCAGATTAAAGTATTCAGAGTTTCTAAGTGAGCTTTACACTTGTCTCCTCTTCTTGAAGATGCTTGAGTGAGTGTTTGTAAGGTGGAGTAACCTTGGAATTGAAGTGTTCTTGAATTTTGAGGTAAGATTTAATCTTATTTTCATGCTTATGAGTTTATTTGGTAATTATGCTATGATTTGGGGAGAAGAAATTGGAGGAAAAGTTCAAATATGAATTTGATGATATTTTGAGTTGTAAATTAACTTGAGCTATAATTATTAACATGTTTTGAGCATAATATTGTTATCAGGGATAATAATGATGTTAAAAAGGTGTCGTATACAAGTGTATATGGGGTTATGTTTAAGTTGTTGTTATGGATTGATTATGAAAGGAAGTTTTGGGATTGAATTGAGTATAATTTGAATGTAATCTTATGATTATGGAATTGTTGATGTTACATTGTGGTTTTGGGAATTGTTTTGAAGGTTGGAGGAAATAGAAGGTATAAGGGAAAGGTTGTCCGATTTTCATTAGCTCACCGATTAATCTAGTTTGACCTTATAAGCGTTTCAATGACTTATCCTTAGTGCGAATCATCTTGAATGTAGATTTACAAGCTCGGGAGGATAGGCGATAAATAAGTTGAGGAGACAACGAGGTATGTTAAGGCTTTCCCTTTCTTTCTTACGACATGATCCTTTGATACAAACCCATTCACATGATATCCATAATGTCCTTATTTTTGTAGAAATGCTAGAAGCTATGGTTCTTGAGATTCTTATGATATTGTTGATAATTGTCCCATGATTATTGATCTCATCTTATGGTTGTTGATCTTATTCATTGATGTTGATCTCATCTAATGGTTTTTGTTCCTTCAAGGTGATATATGTTCCTGATGATAGTTCCACAATGATAATTGTATGTATATGTATGTATGAAAATGTTTTTTTTAAAAGCTAAGCATGCATGACATCCTCCTTAAGAGGCATTCACAGGGACAAATTGATCTCTTTATCTTATGCTATTTTCATGTTTTCATTATTTTGTTACTCACGCCTTACATACTCGGTACATTATTCGTACTGACGTCCTTTTATTTGTACACACTGCGTTCATGCCCGCAGGTAGACAAGGAGACGGACCAGACCCCTAGGCTGCTTCATCAGCGAATGTGCAGGAGTGCTCCGCTTGTTCCTGAGCTATAATTCAGCTGGTACTATTCCTTTGTGTAAATATGGGCATGGCGGGGCCCTGTCCTATCTTTATGATGATATGCACTCCATATAGAGGCTTGTAAACAGATGTATATAGTAGATGTTCCATAACCACATCGGTTCATATTTTGTATATCATTTTTGGCAGTCTTGTCGGCTTGCATATATGGGCATAGTTGATGGTGATCATATAGATGTGCATATATCTCTTAGACTTGTGTCTCTTACAGATTATGATAGTTACGAGCTAGCCATGTGGTCTACTTAGATATGATTAAGAGACGTATGTCATGAGGTGCTCGGTAGGTCAGCTCCGGGTTCCCGTCATGGCCCTCCAGTTGGGTCGTGGCATTGCTGTTGCTGTTGGATACTTTTAAATATTATTTATTGCAAAAATGTTAAGGATACTAACAAAAGAATAGCTTCTCAAAACTTTTTTATCCAACACATCCACTGCTTATTTAATAGTTTTAGCACTTTTATTCAAACACGTAACTGCTTATTTAGTTTCAGCATTTAAAAATGCTTTTCTACACTTAAAGCCTATCAGCTAATACAAACAAGCTCTAACTATTCTTTTCAAAATTGGGTCATCCACATGGGCTGCTCCAACTCGATTTATGAAAAGATTATATGAAAATTGAATTAAGAATATGTTTGGTATGGAGAGTGTTTTTTTATTTTTCCATGTTTGATTGGTCAAATTTTTTGGAAAATATTTTCTTTGGTAAAATAAATTTATTAAAAATAAGGAAAATAACTTCCTTGGTGAAAGTAGAGAAAACAAGTGACATTAGACTCAAAAACACCTCATCCCACCTCACCCCTCATAGCGCCCACCTTCACCACCCCCCACACCCTCATCCTTCATAGTACTTGCCTAGATTATATATTAAAAAGTTGGAATAATATTTTTTTTTTATTTATCGAACACCAAAATATATGTAAGAAAACCACTTCTTTTAGGAAAAAAATTTATTTTTCTTCTTGTCAAACACACCCTAATTCTATAGAATGATTATCATAAGTTCAATATTGTTCTCTTATCTGGAGAATAGGACTCTCTCTTATCTCTGTATATGGACAAGAATTAATATGATCTCAGGAGGTTTATAATAAAGTCAATGAATGTGGAGTATTAATGGATATGAATGATGGGAGCAAGGTTGAGCAAACCACACCTAAAGGGCAACCAAGTGCAAAATTAATACGAACTCGGGCTAGGAGGGTGTCATGATCAATGTTACGCCTCTCATTTTCGTCATAGTAGAACTTATGGTTCCTAGTCGGGTATGCCTTAGGAATGGAGACCCGTGCCTGAGTTTTGGAGGCAGAAAGGGTATTACCCCGTGTACAAATGTACCAGCAGGTATTCCTGGCAACTTACAGGATTAGAAGTTGAATGAATCGAATCGATGCAATCTGAACTGATTCGGGGAGATCTGAAGACATTAGTTAGTGTCAAAGGGCCGTCAACATGTTTCTACAATCTCAAATCTGCAAGCGCAGGTCGACGGACCGTCGACACGTCGACAAGTCGTCGACCCGCTCGTCGAACTGCCTCTCTGGAATTTTCTGGTTTCCATTATAAATGGATGACCCTTGTTTAGAATTTTCATTTCCTACCTTCTCCACAAGTATTGAAATATCTAAAATATTCCACACACCATATTAATACAAATCCAAGGGAAATCAATGATTAAACACCAAGAATTAAGAGAATCAAGTGCAAAAAGGCTCACTAGGGTTTGTACAAGTCAAGAATCCCTTTGGTATTGAAGTTGGGGTTTTTCTCTAGTGAAGTTTTTTCATCCAAGGTTCATTTCTATATGATCAAAGGTGAGTTCTACATCCATTCCATGTTATTAAAAATATTTGAGTGGTTGAATGACTTGGATGAGAGAAGAAAATAGAATATGAGCTCAAATATGGAAATAATGAGATTTTGAGTAGTAAGTTAAATTGAGTCATGATTCTTAGTATGCTATGAGAATAATCTTGTTATGAATGATACTAAGGAAGTTGAGGAAGTCTTATATGTGAACGAATATAGTGTTGTGTTGCAATTATGGTTATGAATGACTTTGAAAAGGAGTTTTGGGGATTGAACAATGTTTAATTTGAAGAAGTCTATTGACTTTGATATTATGGGTGTTGCTATTGATGTTTGGGAGTTGTTTAGTAGATGGAGGAAGTTGTCGAAACAAAGGAAATGCTGCCCAATTTTCGTTAGCCTTTTAGTCGCTTTTGCTTAAACTTAAGCATGTTTTAAATGATCTAATTTAGTACGAATTCTCTTGAATGTAGAGTTGTGAGCTTGGAAGGAGAACATTTAGTCGTTAAGTGTCACACCCCAAATCTGGAGTGGCGTGACCGGTACTCGATGCCCGCCTAGGCCCAAGCGAACTACTCTAAATCTGCAACTCTGGGAGTAGCCCCCAACTTAAATCAATAAGGCCTACCTGCACACAAACAATACCAACAACCCGGCGAGGCTGTAATCTACACACACACACACACACACACACACACATATATATATATATATATATATATATATATATATATATACCTTATCTAGACAGAAATAGGCATGTAAGAAAATATCGAACAGAAAGGAATTATAAAAATAAACTAGAATGCTTTACTTGTGGAAGTGTAGAACACTTATCAAATACATGTCCAAAAAGAATAAATAATAAGACAAGAAATTCTCAGTTAATTGAAGATTTTCAAGAAACGTTAATAAATGTAGACGAATATATGTCAGACATAGAGAGTATATATTCTATAGTAAGTGTAGACACTGAAGAAAAAATCAAAACAGACTCGTCATGGTATTGGAAGGAGAACTTTTAGTCGTTAAGTGTCACGCCCAAATCTGGAGTGGCGTGACCGGTACTCGATGCCCGCCTAGGCCCGAGCGAACTACTCTAAATCTGCAACTCTGGGAGTAGCCCCCAACTTAAATCAATAAGGCCTACCTGCACACAAACAATACCAACAACCCGGCGAGGCTGTAATCTACATATATATATATATATATATATGTTGATCATCTTTTTTGAACTGGGCACACACCCAAATGTAAGTACACAACTGAGCAAGCTGACGACGCTTCCATGTATGCTGTACAACAAAATGAGTGCGACAAGGCTACATAACATCCCCAACAACGTATAACTGTCCACATACCTCTAGGAAACATGAGCTATAGAAAGGACAGGACATAGCCTCGTTATATCCGTATATACATGTCAAAATATCATACCAAGAAGGGACTGCAGCTCCCGACCAAGTGGAGCGCAATAACTCCGTGGCTCATAGGCTAGGTAATACAAACATAAAATGATAACTTAAAGGCAACATAATATCTTGTAAACAACATGTACACTAGTTATTCCTTTTGTCGTTCTATCATCTTATATAACGCAACTAAAAGCTACAACTCTATCGGAGTGGCGTAAGGTCGGTAACCTCCGATTTATATTATGGAATAATCATCATCACTTTATCTCACCTTGAAGGAACAATTCATAAGGTGAGATCAACAACAATGAGCAATTCAAAAAAATTATGAAATAAACTCCATAATCTCATAATAGCACTAAAATCATAAGCTTTGGAATTTCTAGAAATGGAATCATCATCATCGTCACTATCATCATGGAACATACTTATCTTTAGCATCATAAGAAACTCTAAGAATCATGAACTTATAACTTTTGGGGATAAGAATGTTATGGAAAACATATATAGGTTCATAAGGAAGGAATCATGCCTTTAGAAAGAAAGGGTTTAGCCTTAACATACCTGTTCAGCCTCTAATTATCTACACTTATTCGTCTGAGCTCGCAAGTATACATTTAAGAGGATTCACACTATTGTTAGATCATCGTAGTATATTTGTGCTAAGCTTTCAAGTAAAACTGTTCTATATCCTGCCGAAAAACGGGCAGCATCTCCCCTATTTATTTTCCTAGCTCGAATTCTCAGTTCAAAAACCAACAACAATACCAACATCAACCATAAAATCTTTGATACTAAAATACTCCATAAGATATCTCATATAATTTTTATCCGATTTATCCACCGATAAATTAACTATACGCTCATTTAATTGTTCTACCTTTGAAAATAAATCTAAAACAACGATAATAAGGAAAGATTCATACCTTCTTCTTTTCAAAATGATAATATCTTCAAGATTACACCTTGAATCCACGCTAAAATCCACCGCAAAACAATACTAGAATCACAACCATGCGTTATCCGGGCCTTGATTAACGCTTCACCACTTGAAAATCACTCAAACCGTCACCTTTTTTTTATGAAAAAATTGCCCTTTGTGTTGCTGCTCTAAAATCTGATTTTTTGGTGCAAAAAATGGGGTTTGCCCCTTTTATAAGGTTCAAATTCGGGTCGGGTCACTGTATGTCACGACCCAACCGGAGGGCCGCGACGGGCACCCGGTGCTAGCCCACCCGGGCACCCCTTAGCGTACTTTTACACTTACATCTAGGTGAGCCACATAATAAAACATATATTTCTATTTGTCCGTCATGCTAGTCCTATTGGACAACAACATTTTTTATATCATCATAGACATCTATGCCGTATCAATGTACATAAGCCGACAAGGCTAACAAAATGATGTACAAAATTTAGGCCGACAAGGCCAAACACATCTAAACACATACACATGTTTACGAGCCTCTAAGGAGAGTATGTCATGTCACATAAATGTGACAAGACCCCGCTATGCCCATAATTATGTACACAAAAGAATAAGTACCCAAAAGCTATAGCTCCGAATGAAATAGAGCTCCGCTACGTAGTCCCTGAGAATGTAGCTATGGATCAAGCCTGTCTCCCTGTGCACCTGCGGGCATGACGCAGCGTCGACAAACAAAAGGACATCAGTACGAATAATATACTGAGTATGTAAAGCATGATCAATATCAATATAGAAGCATAATAAGCAACATAAGAAATAACATAAGATGGGAGATAGTGGAATCATCGTCATAAGCACTTACTTGCCTTACGCAGGAACTTTCCATTTCGAGTGCGTGATTGTGTACATACATCCGTATCCGTATCCATATCCATATTCATATCCGTACTCCTTTACATATCCTTATTCACATTCATATCATGTACATATTCTTATTCGTAATCCTATCATATTCGTATTCATACTCGTATTTATATCATATACCTAGCCATAGCATATACATATTCATATCATACACATATCATTTACATAGCATACCCGACCACGAAGTTTTGGTGTTTCGCGTACCTGACTAAAGGTAGGCTCGGTGATCATACATACCCGGCCAACCAAGGCTCAGTGTTACACATACCCGGCTCTACCAAGGCTCAGTGTTGTCCGTACCCACCTGCAGTGGTGCGCGCGCGTTACATAAACATACATACATATTCTACCCGGCCTTATAAGCTCGGGGTTCCATAATCGTCATACATAGATACATATACATAATAGCTCATAAGCATCTTTACTATTATCATCACTATCATCATCATCATCGTTATCGCTATTACCATTATAGTCGTCGTCAATATCATTATCACTCTTATCGTCATTCATTACATCTATCTTTATAGGCTTACTCATCATATGAGGAACTTAGTGTCACGACCCAACCCCGTGGCCGCGACTGGTACCTTAACTGGGTACCCGTACATACCTACCTGACAGAACTTCGTACCATACAAATTTTTTTTCTTTCAAACAGATGTTTACAAAATCAGGTCGATACAGATACTGCACGCGCGCGAACATATACATACCTGAACATACAGAAATTTACAGATAAGCCGATGAGGATAACATACAGACGGAGTCACAAAATCGTTCGTACCTACCAAACAGATGAAACTCGTAACCCACACATCTATCTACAGGCCTCTACAGACATACAGAATCAGATGACGGGACAGGGCCCCGCCGTACCCCGAAATACCATACATACAGAGTCTACAGATAACAGAAGATATATACCAAAAGTATTTGCTCCGGATCGAAGGAGCTCTTCAGAATAGCAGAATCCGAGCCCTAGACTGGCGGCGTATCACCAAGTGCGCCTGTACCTGCGGGCATGTAACGCAGCCCCCGAAGAACCGGGGGTCAGTACGAAAAATGTACCGAGTATGTAAAGCAGAAATATATCAAACATAATCATGATCTGGACCGGAAGCACAGAAATATAATAGACAGGCTCATAAGCCGGACGGACAAAGTCATAGTCCCGACAAACGGACAGAATCATAGTCCAACAGACAGAATCAGAATTCATACGGACGTACAGAATCGGAACCCGTCGGCCAGATAATCCAGACGGACAGACGGAAGCATAACCAGTCGGACAGATAATCCGGACGGACATACAAAATCATAACCAGTCGGACAGATAATCCAGACGGACATACAGAAGCATAACCCGTCGGTCAGATAATCCGGACGGACATACAGAAGCATAAGTCATACAGACAGAAAGAATCACACATAGGGTGCAGGAACGTGGTCGCCACTCCTGCCATTGGCACCACAACACGTCAGATATCAGAAATTCTTCCCCGATCTCCGTCACACATCATAACATAACCACGGTACCCGGGGGCAGACAGATAATACAGCACCCCGAGCCCGGACTCATCATACTTCGTAATATATCCTCGGTAACCGGGGAAGGACATGTAACACAGTACCCCGGAACCAGACACATCATACTTCAGAATTCACATATGGGGCTCGGCGGCCCACCGCACGATATACGTATCGGCCCGGGATCCGGTGAAAGGAATCATAGCATGTGCACGAACTGATTAATGAGGAACCACATATATACAGATCGTCATACAGACTCAACAGAACAGAAGTAGGCCAACTGGCCGATCGAACCACGTATTCGGATAGTTTTCAAGGTACGTGCCTACACGTCACTTGGGGGAGGCACGACAGATTATAACCAGAACCAGATTTCCAAATGTCAAAAACTATTTTGTAAGATTTGTATAAAAACAGTCGTATCGTGATCAGAATAGTAGTCCAGGTGTTTTCTGAGAAAATCGGGCAAAACTAAAGTAATTAAGATCATACAGAAGGTATCGGGCCTCGTGGGCCCGCCGCGGATAAACTCGAGGCGACATAGGTAAATTACCGATAGTAGACCTTATAAGGTCATCCATAATCATCTGGAAGTGTTCCGACTCCGTTTAGGGATGTTTTGTACAAAAATTCACTTTAAAGGCAATTTGTAAGAAAATAGCTTCAATTGGATTGAAGGAATTGGAGCAGTTTTCCGTCTCGAATTCCGGGGGACGGAGTCGTACTTAAGGCTCACGGCCGAGCCTATCACATCCGGAACATGCCTAGGAACAAAGGGGAATGCTTCACATACCTTGGTAGCACCTTACGCTCGCTTGGCGTCAATCCAAATTTCGTCCAAAATCTGGAAATGGTCAAGTTTACCATTTGTTAGTTTCAAACTTTCAATATTCCAACTTAACACATGCTTGCCTACCGAAATTTCGGCAGCATTTCCTCTGTATACACGACATCCCCGAGACTTAGCTCGGCTCAATTCATCAACACAACAACCCAGAAATGACATTAAAACAACAATAAACATTAAGACATACACTATAGCATCACTAGCCATCTTTCGACATAACGAAACATCTTTCGTTTCAAACTTACATTTCCAAACCAAACTTATTATTTTCATATTCATTATCCATAAAAATCATCACGACATACATCGGAGGCATCCATACCATTTTCACACAATATTCATAAGATACGCAAACATTCAAACTTTCCGTTAAGTCACTACTTTTCCAATTTTTCCTAACCTTCCACATACAAGTTCATTATACAATTCCATCTTCCAAATTCATCAACAATGATCATAATTTGCCTCTTGATACTTTCATTTCCATTTTACATAAATCCTAACAAAGTTGCATATTCTCCTACAACAACTTAATAACCATTTTTTTTCTAAGATAATAAAGATTGTCATCTTTCCATTCACTTCACCATTACACACTTAGCATGAAAACAAGATCAAATTCATATTCCATACTCAACATAGCACCACACGGCCACCTCCTATATTTTCCAATTTTCACTAATCCATTCCACTTTCATTTCTAACACAATTTCCCTCATGCTACAACTAAATTACAACGTGAATTCAAGCCATCAAAATCATGCAATATACATGTATATATTCGGCCAACACACCCTTAGTTCCAACACACAAAATTTCCATGTTTTTCATTCATTCACACATACTACAACATACATATACCATTCATAACATAACAAAAGCATAAAATCCTCACCTTTCTTCAAGTCCTTCACTTGGAGATAAAAATTGTTTTCTTGCCCCAACACTTGTATCAACTTGTAGAGGGTTTTGCACTTGGTACTATCCTCACAACAAAAGAATTTTTTTTTGAACCAAGATTTGGCTCCAATAATTTTTTCTTCTTTTGTTTCTTTTTCTTTCTTTCACCCGAACTCTCTCTCTCTCTCTTGGTTCTTGATTTCTTTTGTTTTGTTTTTCTTGATTCATCTAGATCCTTCTTTTAAACTTATCCATATATGGATTTATCACATGAAAAATTTAATATTTCATGGGCCAAGGCCTACATGGCCGGTTGGGCCATCCCTTAATGGGCCTTGTTTTTCTTATTTCTTTTAGTGCCCAAAATTGTTGGTTACATATTGTAGTTCACGGGGCAAGTTTCCAAAATTCCAATTTTTGCCCTTGGCCACCTTTCGTAATTCCACACCATTGAATTCATAACCTACACATTCATACCAAGTATGGTCCAATTGTGGCCTTATCCATCACAAGTCAATTTACCTTGAATTTTTCGAATAAGCGAAAATGTCGGATGTAACATCCTCCCCCCCTTTAAAACATTCGTCCTCGAATGTTAAATTAACCTTATGGGGCGTCATACTACTTCGGGAGGGTTTTCTTTATAGTCGTCTTTTGTTGACTTTCCGACATGGCCTCTTTACCAACCTTATGGGGTAATTTTTCACATTATTGATTCAAATGCCTTCATAATATATTTTCTCATACCTCACATAATCATCGAACCATAAGCTATATTCTTGTAACAGACAAACGCTTTCCAGACGTCATAGTCCATATCATTTCTTGTTACACTCCTGAGATCCCTACCACGTTTTCGTAATCCCACTTCATACCAGACACTTCATACCAACAGATTCAGAACTAGAACCGGACGCGTAGAAGTATATCGGACGGATTCGTAATCAAAGTCAGGGGCACGGAAGTATGTCAGACAGATCATAGATCGGAGTCAGACGTACAGAAATGTATCATACAGAATCATGATCAAAGTCAGACGGACAGAAATGTATCAGATAGAGTCGTAATCAAGGTCAGACATACGGAGATGTATCAGACAGGCGTGCGATCGAAATCAGACGCACATAAGCATATCAGACGGATTCATATCCGGAGTCAGACATACAGAGGCGTGTCAGGCAGATTCATAATCAGAGTTAATCGCACAGAGATATGTCAGGCAGAAACGTAATCAGAATCAATCATACAGAAGTATGTCGACCAGAAACATATTCAGAATCGGATGTACAAAGATTTATCAGGTGGGAACATAATCGAGTTCAGAAGCACAGAGACGCAGTAGGCAGAGCGTTAGCAGAATCGAAAGTGCAGAAGTATAACAGATAGAATCTGAAGCCGAATCAGCTCAATCTTAGTAAGGCTCCAGTGATTTATGGAAAATTCCCTTTTATATCCATCATACCTACACTTGTGCAAAACTTTGCATTACTTCCCAGGGGGTCACCCATCCCAGAATTGCTCTGGCTTGAGCACGCGTAACCCCGAAACTTTCATGCATTTCGACGCGTTAGGGCTGATATAATTTCGGCGATCGCCCCGCACGACCTTTGTCACGAAATTTTAGAGCAAATCGAGATCTTAGAAAATTTTCGGAAAATTTTTATAGCGGGTCCCACCCCCGGCTAAGTCGTACAATTACCGTGCTGCCTTTCTGAATCTTCAACATTCACTTTCATACACATATACATATGATTACGGATAACCCACGGATTTATGTCTTCGTCCCACGAATTCCGCCTCCAAATAGTCGGTGGAATCTGATAAAATATCACCGTAAGGTGTTCTCCGGCCACCGACAGAAGAAAACTAAAGTCCGACAAGTATCGCGGGACCTTTTTGTACTTAGTCTACATATTTACTTCCATATCTCTGGAAATATTTGGGCAGAGGTTCCTCTGTTTCTCTTATTATCCAAAACCTGTACACCAGAAGTACCAATCATGCCTCACAGGGCCAACACATATACACACACATACATATCATATCATGTCGTATCGCAGCCACACGGGGCTGATAACTTCAAATAAGAATTATAACGTCGTCGACACTTACCACACGTGCCCATATCAAACGGCATCGGAGGTACTTTCCTGTTTACTTTCATCCAGGATTTCCAGACTCACACTGACGGTGGGGACATCTCAGTCGCCCTTGCCTTCGATCACTAGGTCGCTAATCCTTTTAAATTTCCGTTATCGTCATTGAGCAACATTTTACAGATATCATACACATACCGAGAATTTTAGGAAACTTACGTACTCATAACTGATCAAACTCGGGTCTAACCTGGGGAGCTGCTGTGGGACCTGTGTCCCTCATCATCGTCGTCTGTCTGGTCCCCACTATTACCTGCATCTGAATCGGAGGAGTGTAGAGCCTGGCAATTCCTGGTTCACCGACGGCCAGGACAAAGGGCTGGAGTAGGGCGTAACACTCTCCGGGGAAGCCTGTCTAACATACTGCTCCACTACCAGAGCTGCTGGCACATCCTCGGGAACCTCCTCCTCCAGCGTCCCAGAGGGATGCTCTGGTGGCTCAGCATCGGGGCTATCCTCCTCCCTGGGAGTAAGAAACTGTGGAGGTATCATTGCTGGGTCCTCCGAAGGGTCGGTGTCATAACTGTCTTCCCTGGGAGCCTCTGCTCTGGGGATCAAAAACTCTGGAGGAATTGTCTCTGGATCCTCCGAAGGGTCTGTCTCAATCGAGTAGCTGGGGATCTGCCTACTCGGTCCTGGTGATGTCCTAGGGGCCTTATTAGCACCCCCATCCCCATCATCCGAAGCACTCCTCTTCATTATTTATCAACCTACAATCACCTGCAGGAAGAGGGTCAGAAACATTTTCCCCAAATACCGACACTTCTGCTCTTTGGAGCCTCGCTGTAGATACAGCAATTCGTAGGGGAGAATTATCCTAATCATACAACTTTATCGCACGATCTAAGAATCCAAAGAAGGGTAACATCCTAAATGCCCTGTAGCTTCCTGTTTATAGATGTGGTGCACAACACATCGATAAACAAGACTCTACTAGACACGGCCTGTAGACATTCCGAGGACTAACCGCTCTGATACCACTTCTGTCACGACCCAACCCCGTGGCCGCGACTGGTACCTTAACTGGGTACCCGTACATACCTACTTGACAGAACTTCGTACCATACAAATTTTTTTTCTTTCAAACAGATGTTTACAAAATCAGGCCGATACAGATACTGCACGCGCGCGAACATATACATACCTGAACATACAGAAATTTACAGATAAGCCGATGAGGCTAACATACAGACGGAGTCACAAAATCGTTCGTACCTACCAAACAGATGAAACCCGTAACCCACACATCTATCTACAGGCCTCTACAGACATACAGAATCAGATGACGGGACAGGGCCCCGCCGTACCCCGAAATACCATACATACAGAGTCTACAGATAACAGAAGATATATACCAAAAGTATTTGCTCCGGATCGAAGGAGCTCTTCAGAATAGCAGAATCCGAGCCCTAGACTGGCGGCGTATCACCAAGTGCGCCTGTACCTACGGGCATGTAACGCAGCCCCCGAAGAACCGGGGGTCAGTACGAAAAATGTACCGAGTATGTAAAGCAGAAATATATCAAACATAATCATGATCTGGACCGGAAGCACAGAAATATAATAGACAGGCTCATAAGCCGGACGGACAGAGTCATAGTCCCGACAAACGGACAGAATCATAGTCCAACAGACAGAATCAGAATTCATACGGACGTACAGAATCGGAACCCGTCGGCCAGATAATCCAGACGGACAGACGGAAGCATAACCAGTCGGACAGATAATCCGGACGGACATACAGAATCATAACCAGTCGGACAGATAATCCAGACGGACATACAGAAGCATAACCCGTCGGTCAGATAATCCGGACGGACATACAGAAGCATAAGTCATACAGACAGAAAGAATCACACATAGGGTGCAGGAACGTGGTCGCCACTCCTGCCATTGGCACCACAACACGTCAGATATCAGAAATTCTTCCCCGATCTCCGTCACACATCATAACATAACCACGGTACCCGGGGGCGGACAGATAATACAGCACCCCGAGCCCGGACTCATCATACTTCGTAATATATCCTCGGTAACCGGGGACGGACATGTAACACAGTACCCCGGAACCAGACACATCATACTTCAGAATTCACATATGGGGCTCGGCGGCCCACCGCACGATATACGTACCGGCCCGGGATCCGGTGAAAGGAATCATAGCATGTGCACGAACTGATTAATGAGGAACCACATACATACAGATCGTCATACAGACTCAACAGAACAGAAGTAGGCCAACTGGCCGATCGAACCACGTATTCGGATAGTTTTCAAGGTACGTGCCTACACGTCACTTGGGGGAGGCACGACAGATTATAACCAGAACCAGATTTCCAAATGTCAAAAACTATTTTGTAAGATTTTTATAAAAACAGTCGTATCGTGATCAGAATAGTAGTCCAGGTGTTTTCTGAGAAAATCGGGCAAAACTAAAGTAATTAAGATCATACAGAAGGTATCGGGCCTCGTGGGCCCGCCGCGGATAAACTCGAGGCGACATAGGTAAATTACCGATAGTAGACCTTATAAGGTCATCCATAATCATCTGGAAGTGTTACGACTCCGTTTAGGGAAGTTTTGTACAAAAATTCACTTTAAAGGCAATTTGTAAGAAAATAGCTTCAATTGGATTGAAGGAATTGGAGCGGTTTTCCGTCTCGAATTCCGGGGGACGGAGTCGTACTTAAGGCTCGCGGCCGAGCCTATCACATCCGGAACATGCCTAGGAACAAAGGGGAATGCTTCACATACCTTGGTAGCACCTTACGCTCGCTTGGCGTCAATCCAAATTTCGTCCAAAATCTGGAAATGGTCAAGTTTACCATTTGTTAGTTTCAAACTTTCAATATTCCAACTTAACACATGCTTGCCTACCGAAATTGCGGCAGCATTTCCTCTGTATACACGACATCCCCGAGACTTAGCTCGGCTCAATTAATCAACACAACAACCCAGAAATGACATTAAAACAACAATAAACATTAAGACATACACTATGGCATCACTAGCCATCTTTCGACATAACGAAACATCTTTCGTTTCAAACTTACATTTCCAAACCAAACTTATTATTTTCATATTCATTATCCATAAAAATCATCACGACATACATCGGAGGCATCCATACCATTTTCACACAATATTCATAAGATACGCAAACATTCAAACTTTCCGTTAAGTCACTACTTTTCCAATTTTTCCTAACCTTCCACATACAAGTTCATTATACAATTCCATCTTCCAAATTCATCAACAATGATCATAATTTGCCTCTTGATACTTTCATTTCCATTTTACATAAATCTTAACAAAGTTGCATATTCTCCTACAACAACTTAATAACCATTTTTTTTCCAAGATAATAAAGATTGTCATCTTTCCATTCACTTCACCATAACACACTTAGCATGAAAACAAGATCAAATTCATATTCCATACTCAACATAGCACCATACGGCCACCTCCTATATTTTCCAATTTTCACTAATCCATTCCACTTTCATTTCTAACACAATTTCCCTCATGCTACAACTAAATTACAACATGAATTCAAGCCATCAAAATCATGCAATATACATGTATATATTCGGCCAACACACCCTTAGTTCCAACACACAAAATTTCCATGTTTTTCATTCAGTCACACATACTACAACATACATATACCATTCATAACATAACAAAAGCATAAAATCCTCACCTTTCTTCAAGTCCTTCACTTGGAGATAAAAATTGTTTTCTTGCCCCAACACTTGTATCAACTTGTAGAGGGTTTTGCACTTGGTACTATCCTCACAACAAGATTTGGCTCCAATAATTTTTTCTTCTTTTGTTTCTTTTTCTTTCTTTCACCCGAACTCTCTCTCTCTCTCTTGGTTCTTGATTTCTTTTGTTTTGTTTTTCTTGATTCATCTAGATCCTTCTTTTAAACTTATCCATATATGGATTTATCACATGAAAAATTTAATATTTCATGGGCCAAGGCCTACATGGCCGGTTGGGCCATCCCTTAATGGGCCTTGTTTTTCTTATTTCTTTTAGAGCCCAAAATTGTTGGTTACATATTGTAGTTCACGGGGCAAGTTTCCAAAATTCCAATTTTTGCCCTTGGCCACCTTTCGTAATTCCACACCATTGAATTCATAACCTACACATTCATACCAAGTATGGTCCAATTGTGGCCTTATCCATCACAAGTCAATTTACCTTGAATTTTTCGAATATGCGAAAATGTCGGATGTAACACTTAGCGTAATCGTAACATATCGAGAATCATAAGCTTAGTAGCTTTGAAGATAGAGGCATTTGGAGAATATCATAGACTCGTAGAAGATTTAGATGATTGGCCAAAGAACCATGCCTTATGAAAGAAGGGTTAGCGTTACATACCTTTCCGTTCAACTATTCTACACTTGCACGTTCTCCTTCGACGCTCGCGTCTCTACCTTCATTAAAGTTATACTATCATTAGAAATCGATAGCTAGCATACATGACTAAAACTAAAGAAAATCGGACAACGTCTACTTTATTTATACGACATTCCTCCATAGCTTCTATCAACTCCCAAACGTCAATAATACATTCACGATACTATAACAATAGTCATTATTCATCCACATTACCCACATTACTCAATTTACTTTCAATCACCCATATCCATGGTCATAACACACGACTATGTTCATTCACATACATTGCCTATCCCATGTTCTCAACGTCATTTATAACATGTTTATATCACAACACATCAAGAATCATGACTCAATTCAAGCTATTACTCAAAATGGCACTATTCCACATTCATGACCCATTTATCTATACCCTTCTACAATCCAAGTATTTTAACTCTCAAATACCTTAAACAACATAGAAATACCATAAATCGTACCTTAGATGTTGTAGGAACAAGCCTTGGTTGGTAATACTTCACTTGAGCAAAAACCCTAGTCCATCTCCAGTGAGATTTCTTGACTTGAATGATCTTTAATGGGTTTTCTTACACTTGATTCACTTAGTTTATGTTGTTGATCACTAATAAATCTTGAATTCTTGTGGAATAAATGTAGAGAGATGTTTTAGAGAGAAGGTGTGTGATATGGAAGTGAAATGAAATAAAACTTGGTCCCTTATTTAATGAACCATTTCAGTCCCCGACCAAACATACGGGTCCGTACATTTTATACGGGCCGTATGTTTTTCCCAGAAAGTTATGCCATTCTGGGCTGATTATACGGTCCCAACATACGGACCATATAATTTATACGGCCAGTATGTTTGGCCGTATAATCCCCAGTGATTTCGAAGCTCATTTCGTTGACTCATTTGATCTCCAATCCTTATGGAACCTTCTTAGCACTTGTTCAACACCTCAATACCAATCAAAGGGATGTTATCACTCTTCTCCAAGACATCATTAAGTCCTCGTTACTCGTAATTCCTCTCCGACACCTATCGTATGCCTTGCCTTCTCTTTGCCAACTTTCTTCCCCTATATTTAACATATTTGAATTCTTAACTAGGGTCATCGAATGTCATTTCTTACTTATGGAGATACCGTATACTCTTACTCCTCACTATCCCATTCACTTGTGCATCAACGGAAGATTTTTTGAGGTGTAACATTCTTCCCCCCTTAGGAACATTCGTCCTCGAATGTTAAAGTCCTCGGGGATTCTATAAAAATTTCGCCAGAGTTTCCCCTATAATATGGCACTACAATCTGGTCACAACAACCCATAATAACAATGCCTCACAGGGCCACAACATAATAGCAATAGAATTTGGCCACACACGACTAAAAAAGCATAAAAGGAAAACATACGTACCTTATGATCTTGACGTCTCATCTTGGATCTCTTCCAAGGGCTGAAATAAATGCGGGTATCTGGATCGCATACTTTCTTCCGCTTCCCATGTCATTTCTTCTCGTTTACTGCTTCTCCATAAAACCTTAACTAAGGCCACTTCTTTGTTTCTAAGCCTCCGTACTTGCCTATCTAGTATGGCAATGGGTACCTCTTCATAAGTCAATTTCTCTGTCACTCGTACATCATCTATTGGCACGATCATAGTAGGATCTCCAACACATCTTCGAAGCATCGAGACATGGAAAACTGGATGGACTGACTCCAAATCCAGGGGTAAATCTAACTCATAGGCTACTTTGCCTATTTTTCGTACAATCTCATAAGGTCCAATGTACCGGGGACTAAGCTTCCCATTTTTGCCAAATCTCATAACGCCCTTCATTGGCGACACTTTCAAAAATACCCAATATTTAACTTGGAACTCTAAGTCATAGGACTTTTGACGACTTTGAGCTGCTAACAACCGATCTTGTATGAGTTTAACCTTCTCTATGGCTTGCTGGACCAAGTCTGGCCCTATCAATTTAGCCTCTCCTGTTTCAAACCACCCAATTAGGGATCTACACTTTCGACCATATAAAGCCTCATATGGTGCCATTTGAATGCTAGAATGATAACTATTATTGTAAGCAAACTCAATGAGTGGTAAGTGATCATCCCAGTTACCTCCAAAATCTAACATACATGCCCGCAACATATCCTCAAGAGTCTGAATGGTACGTTCAACTTGCCCATCAGTCTGCGTATGAAATGTTGTGCTAAGGCTCACTTGGGTCCCTAGACCCTCTTGGAAAAACTTCCAAAAATTAGCTGTAAACTGAGTCCTTCTATCAGAGATAATAGATGTTGGGACACCATGGAGTCTCACTATCTCTTTAACATAAAGCTTTGAATAATCTTCTGCCATATACGTCGTTTTGACTGGTAAGAAGTAAGCTAACTTCGTGAGTCTATCTACAATTACCCATATAGAATCATACTTACGTCGAGAACGGGGTAAGCCTGTAATGAAGTCCATGTTAATTACTTCCTACTTCCAAGTTGGAATTTCTATGACTTGCAACAATCCGCCCGACTTTTGGTGCTTGATTTTCACTTGTTGACAGTTGGGACATTGAGCCACGAATTTCGCTATGTCCTTCTTCATCCCATTCCACCAATATATAGACTTAAGATCATGGAATCTTCGTATTGTCTCTCTTTCACTTCCGCTACTAACGACGAGACTGCTGAATTCTGAATGATAGTTCCCCTGTTACCTGAGTCCACTACTCGAACTCCTAGGCTAGCTAACCGCTTTAGCTCACGAACCATTTCTCTCTTCTTTGGTCGTACATCACACAAAATTCCCATGGATCTACGGCTAAGAGCATCAGCCACAACATTTGCCTTTCCAGGGTGATACAAGATATCAACATCATAATCCTTTAGCAATTCCAACCATTGTCGTTGCTGAAAATTCAACTCTTTCTGCTTGAAGATATACTGAAGAATCTTATGATCTGTATAAATATCCACATGAACACCATATAAATAATGTCTCCATATCTTTAACGCATGAACCACTGCAGCCAATTCTAGATCATGGTTTGGGTAATTATTCTCGTATTTCTGTAACTGCCTTGAAGCATACGCAATCACTTTACCATGTTGCATCAATACACAACCTAGCCCAATGTCTGAAGAATCGCAATACACAACATAACCTTCCAATCCCTCTGGAAGTGTCAGGACTGGTGCAGAGGTCAATATATCTTTTAGGTCTTGGAAACTACTCTCACAAGCATCTGTCCATTGAAACTTTGCTGATTTCTGGGTCAACTTTGTGAGTGGTGTAGAAATAGAAGAAAACTCTCAACGAATCTCCTGTAATAACCTGCTAAGCCCAAAAAGCTACAAACCTCCGTAGGAGTTGTGGGCCTTGGCCAAGTCTTCATGGCCTCAATCTTTTGATTATCCACTCGAATACCATCGGCTGCAACAAGATGCCCCAGAAATGTCACTGAGTTCAACCAAAACTCACATTTGGAGAATTTTGCAAACAATCTCGGGTTCGAAGAACTCCAAGGACAGTACGCAAATGATCCGCATGTTCTGCCTCGGATCTAGAATACACCAAGATGTAGTCGATGAATACAATCACAAACAGATCTAGGAAAGGCCTGAACACATTGTTCATCAAATCCATAAATACTGCCGGCGCATTAGTTAGCCCGAATGACATTACTCGGAACTCAAAATGGCCATATCTTGTTCTGAAGGCTGTCTTAGGGATATCTTTCTCCCTAACTCTCACTTGATGATACCCGGACCTCAAATCGATCTTTGAAAACCATTTGGCACCTTGCAATTGATCAAATAAATCATCAATTCTCGGAAGAGGATATTTATTCTGAATCGTCACCTTATTCAATTGCCGATAATCAATGCACATTCTCAAGGAGCCATTTTTCTTTCGGACAAACAATACGGGTGCTCCCTATGGGGACGAACTAGGCCTAATGAAGCCTTTCTCAAGCAAGTCTTTCAATTTCTCCTTCAATTCTTTCAATTCTGCGGGAGCTATTCTATAAGGAGGAATAGATATAGGCTTAGTGTCTGGCAACACATCGATAAATGAATTCTGCGGAAGCTCTTTCGGAAACACATCTAGAAATTCATTTACTACGGGAACTGACTAAAGAGTTGGCGATTCAGCTTCTACATCTTGAACCCGAACTAGATGATAAATGCAACCTTTTGTGATCATTTGCTTTGCCTTTAGATAGGAAATAAACCAACCCTTTGGTGACGCCGTATTCCCTTTCCATTCTAAGACTGGTTCTCCCAGAAATTGGAAACGAACCACTTTCATTCTATAATCGACATTGGCATAGCAAGACGCCAACCAATCCATGCCCATAAGGACATTAAAATGCAACATTTTTAACTCATGCAGGTCAATCATAGTACGACGGTCACAAATCACAACTACACAGTTTCTATATACCAGGTTAGCTATTACCGATTCACCAACGGGTGTAGACACCTCAAAAGGTTTGATCGACTCCGGTTCGACTCTAAATCGACCAGCAATAGACGGAGTAACATATGACAATGTGGAGCCCAGATCAATCAAAGCATATACATCATGAGAAAATACCGATAATATACCTGTGACCACATCAGGAGAAGACTCAAGATCTCGGCATCCAACCAAAGCATAAACACGGTGCTGAGGACCGCTAGAACTGGGAACTCTCCCTCTGCCTCTACCATGGCCGACTGGCGCATGTGAACCTGGCCCCATAGGGCGCATAGAAGATGAAGATCCGGCTACTAACCCTGAAGGCTGGGTCCTACCTCTACCATGAATCGATGGGCAATCACGCATAATATGGCCTGGTCGACCACATGAATAACAAGCCTCTGAACCCGATCGACACTGACCCTAATGTGACTTCCCACACTGGGAACATCGTGGTACGGGTGGCCTTGCCTGACCCGAATCACCTCTGAATTGAGACACTGAAAAACTTTGACTCGGCCCGGAACGAGTAGATCTATCGAATCTCTGGCCTGAAAACCGTGGAGGTGCACTGGTCATAGAATAGCCTGAATGCCTGGAAAACTGCTGCCTGTGCCCACCTCTGAACTCACTCATTGGACCCAAAAATCTGGCCCTCTTGCTATGTCCTCTATTATGCTCGCGTTCACTTCTTTGTTGTTGTAGACTCTCTTCCAAATTCTGAGCATGGGCCTGAATGCGTGCAATATCCATATTGTCCTGAAGGGACGCAGTCAAGCACCTATCCATCAAATGTGGCCCTAGGCCCTTCACAAATCGGTGCACTCGGTCACCCATATCCGCTACCATGGCCGAAGCATTCCTAGCCAAAAAAATTGAAGCAGAGACTGTACTCTAGAGCACTCATGCTACCTTGCCTCAAATTCAAGAACTTATCGGCTCTAGCTCGCTGAACTTCTGGAGGAATATAATGTCAGAGGAAAGCATCAACAAACTCTTGCCATACCGGGGGAGGTGCATTGGCTCCCCGTGAAGCCATCCAAACTGTTTACCAATGGACCGAGACATCTCTCAATCTATATGACGCTAGCTCCACTGATTCGGTGTCCGAAGCATGTATCAAACGAAGCGTCCTCAACATCCCATCAATAAAGTCCTGAGGGTCCTCATCCGGCTTTGATCCAAAGAATTCCGGAGGGTTGAAGTTAATGAAGTCACGGGTCCTTGCACTAACAGCCCTATCACCTTGCCCTGCACTTCGCCGCTGAGTCTGAGCAGCGACCAATTGAGTAAGCAAATAAATGGCCTCTTTTACATCTTGGCCTGAAGCATCCGGTGGAGGAGCCGGAGGTGCCTGAGCTGGGGCTGAGGTCCCCTCACGCTCCTCTAATTTAGGTACTGAACGGGAGGAGTGAGATTGAGCCGCACTATGTGTCACGACCCAGCCCCGTGGGCCGCGACTGGCACCCTACCTGGGTGCCCAGACCGAATCACACATTCATTATAAGGTCCAAACTTATTTCCGAATTTTACGAAATCATATCAAACTTAATTTATATGAAAATATGTCTTAAGCGGTCGCACAAATCAAATACAAATTGAGCGGCGGAATAGACATCGCCGGTCAAAAGTGCAAACATAAGCAAAAGGGCCATTTGGGGCCATCATAACAAGCAGACCGCTTTAAGACCAGAAAACGAAATCAAACCAACATATACAGGACCCTTACCCCACATATATGACTACAGGCCTCTACGAACTCAAAGCAAAGACATATGGCGAGACAGGGCCCCGCCGTACCCAAATAGTCAAATGTACAGAACATCTACAAAGCAAAAGGAGTCTGTACCAAAAGTGGACTCCAGATCAAAGAGGAGTACTCCGGAATAGCAAAGAGGGAAGCCTACTGTGGAGGATCACGAATGTCTGTACCTGCGGGCATAAAACGCAGCCCCCGAAGAAAGGGGGTCAGTACGAAATAAGTACTGAGTATGTAAAGCACGGAGTACAGAAATATGGATCAAAACGAAAGCAAATCAGATAACAAAGTGGAATACAAATCGGTATGTCAAAATCCGTATCAAGATCATATACGTATATATAATGCAAACGAAATCATGCAAATTCTTAGGAACGTGGTCGCCACTCCGACGCTGGCGCCACACACAGCATAACACCAGAAGGTTTCAAATCTCCGTACATCCCCGAACACAAACATAATCATAGGTGAGCGTATCGCATCACGAGCCATATCACAACATAACTCCAAACGGAACCCGGCCCTATGGCGAAGCCTCGGGAACCGTAACACAGCATACGGCCGAATTATCATAAAGCGCACGAATCAAAATCCGGCCCGGGAACCGGTGAACGAAGTCATAATAAGGCACGAGCGGAGTCGTGAGCAAACAAATGCAAATCATACTTCAAAATAGTCACTCAAAACAGAGTAATCCCATAAGTCATTTCATAATACAAAGTAATCGAATACTTAGTCGATATAAGGTTTCATTTCACAAAACGTTTCCAAAATAGTACGTATAGCTCAAAACGTAACTTAGCGCATCGTAATATTCAAAACATATCCCGTAGGAGGAAGTTCCAAAATCGAAAGTAGCATGTCAAACTTTATTCACAAAGATAGCCCAATAAGACAATTAGGGCGTTTCGGGGTAGCGGGCCCACCTCGAGTCAAATTGAGGTGGCGAACATATTTTCCGAACATTTATAAGCCACAGGGTCATACATAATCATTTCTAAGTTACCCGACCACATTTCGATAGGTTTCGGACGAGTGGTGGCATTCTAGCCAAAATAGAGCCCTTAGGCTTCAATTGAATTGAATGAATAGTAACCTTTCTGTGGATCGGGTTTCGAGGAGCAGAAATGCTCCGGAAGTTCTCATATTCGCCTATCATACTAAGATATGCCAAACGAAGGAGTGGGAAGCTTTACATATCTCACAGATGTCGTATGCTCTCCCAAAAGTCCAGTCCCGTTTCGTCTGAAATCTGCAAATGGTCAAAGTTACCAATTGAGATTCTTAGGCTTAAAAATGCCTTTAACTTCATTTTTGCCTACCGAAATTTCGGCAGCATTTTCCCTATAAATCTAACATCCCCGAGGCTTAGCCCGGCTCAAAATACATCAATAACAACAGCCCACACATCACCAAACAACACAAACAATAATCAAACCACTCTAGCTTCAAAGTTCTACTTTATTATCTAAGTTGGCAACTTTCATTCAAACTTCCAAAACTCCAATTCTATATCTACATAATTGCATTCATTACCTCATTCAAACTTATACAATCACATCCTAACTACAATCCAAGCCATACACGAAATTACCCCAAAATCCATTACTTTCCATAATTCTTCAAAACATCGAAAATTCACGACGAACATTCTAACTCGCGTCGTTTCATTCCGAATTCATTAACATCATTATAAATTCATATTTAAAGTCTTTAGCACTCTAAATATACAATGATATACATAATGATACCGAAGGTATATGCTTTCCGATAATATCCGAAATCATTTTCCAACGCCAATTTAATTCATCAATCAATCATTTACGACACAAGGATCACAACAACACATTATACCAACTAAACAAGATCAATTCACCTCACTTTCTTCTCCCTATGGCTCACGGCCAACACACAATATACACACACACCCACGGCTTTCTATTTACATCAAAGTTACGGGGTTCTCCTCTATTCCCAATCTTTAACATATTCATATCAATTCTATAACATTAAAGGGGCAAAATTCTTACCTTTTTTTTGAAAACCCGACTTGTCGCAAACGCGCACCTTACGCCAAACTAATTGTACCCCGTTGAAGAGGGTCTTGAGTACTCCACAACTATGCAAAAATCAAGATTTTTGGATCACAACACAAGCTAGCACAATTTTTTTCTTTCTCCCTATTCTTGTTCGGCCGAAGCCCTTCTTTGGGTGTTCTTCAATTTTTTTTTTTGTTCTTGATAGTTAGCAAGATACTTGATATATATCCATTATTAAGGGTCATGTGCATAGCACATGACATTAAAAATGGGCTTGGGCTTGCCTAGTGGCCGGCCACCCCATTAACTTTGGGCCTAAATTCTTGTTCAATTTTTCTTGGCCCAATTTATTAAAAGTCCCGTTTTGTAATTCCCGAAACTAATTTCCGAAACTCCAAATTTACCCTCGGCCTTTCCCGATGTCTTAACATTAAAGATTCCATAACCAACATAGTCATATTCACCAAAATCAAAATATTTCCTTATAACACATAAATCGTAATTATTTCTCAATTTCCAATTATACGAACACACGGGACATAACACTCTGGGACTCACTTTCCTCTACTACCGGTGGCGGTGCCTTTTCAGCCCGCTTTTCTGCCACCGTCTTGCCCTTTTGGGCTGCCGTAGCCTTTCTCTTTACAGGCATTTCTGAAATACACAACACACGGTTAAGGAACAAGAAGTTCTTATATCATAGCTCTATCGCACGATTCTTATGAAGAAAGAAGGTAATTTATTCCTAAAATGCCCGCAGCTTCTTGTTTATAAGTGTGTCGCGTAACACACCCATAACCAAGACTCTACTGGACACGGCTCGTAGACACACTCTAGGACAGAACTGCTCTGATACCACTTTTGTCACGACCCAACCGGAGGGCCGTGACGGGCACCCGGTGCTAGCCCACCCGGGCACCCCTTAGCGTACTTTTACACTTACATCTAGGTAAGCCACATAATAAAACATATATTTCTATTTGTCCGTCATGCTAATCCTATTGGACAACAACATTTTTATATCATCATAGACATCTATGCCGTATCAATGTACATAAGCCGACAAGGCTAACAAAATGATGTACAAAATTTAGGCCGACAAGGCCAAACACATCTAAACACATACACATGTCTACGAACCTCTAAGGAGAGTATGTCATGTCTCATAAATGGGACAGGACCCCGCTATGCCCATAATTATGTACACAAAAGAATAAGTAGCCAAAAGGTATAGCTTCAAATGAAATGGAGCTCCGCTACGTAGTCCCTGAGAATGTAGCTATGGATCAAGCCTGTCTCCCTGTGCACCTGCGGGCATGACGCAGCGTCCACAAACAAAAGGACGTCAGTACGAAGAATATACTGAGTATGTAAAGCATGATCAATATCAATATAGAAGCATAATAAGCAACATAAGAAATAGCATAAGATGGGAGATAGTGGAATCATCGTCATAAGCACTTACTTGCCTTACACAGGAACTTTTCATTTCGAGTGCGTGATTGTGTACATACATCCGTATCCATATCCATATTCATATCCGTACTCCTTTACATATCCTTATTCACATTCATATCATGTCACGACCCAACACCGTGGGCCGCGACCAGTGCCCGAGCTGGGCACCTATACGTACCCGATACCCCAAATTAGCATATTAACAAAATAATAATATAATAATAATATTAGTGGTCGCTGCAGAACTTAGCAGAAAAGCAGACTTGGCACACATAGGCCGATAAGGCCATCACAGAACAGAATATCCCAAACATATGTACAGAACCCACACAGATGTATCCACAGACCTCTACAGAACATATCATAATCATAAGACGGGACAGGGCCCCGTCATACCCTGAACAAAGTACATATCCAGATAGCAGTGACAGACTGTACCAAAAGATGGGCTCTGTAGAAGAGAGCGCCCCAAATAGCAGAAATAGGATCCTAAACGTGTGGATCAGCGAACCTGTCGTCAGTACCTGCGCGGCATGAAAACGCAGCCCCCGAAGAAAGGGGGTCAGTACGAAATATGTACTGAATATGTAAAGCGGAATCACAGAAGTCAAATCATAATGGTTACAGAAAATGAGTACAGAATCCAGAATGTCAAATGCATATTTCCAAAACAGACAGAATGCGTACAAAAACATATGTCATATCATATCATATCCGGTCCCTGACACGGGACTCGGCAGACAGAATGTGGCCACCCTCCCGACGCTGGTGCCACTATACAGAGGAATCAGAAAAAGGGGCGTGGCCCCGTATCATATAATGTCATATCAAAATGGCCATACAGATCAGATCAGAATAGGCGGACATGGCACATCATACTCCACAGACCCATGTACGCGTATACCTGCCCCCTCACATCGGGACACGGCGAACAATGCAGAGAATTACGCTTGACAACATATCCTGGCCCGGGCTCAGTGTGGGAAACATTGGGACATCCACGAATGGAGTAGTGAGAGACTAATGCAATTTAAAAAATATAATAAATGTTTTCAAAGACTCGATGAAGCGTATCAAAGACAAATAAATCCAATGGGGTCGGACGGAATCATATTAAATGTATTTCGGATATCATAATAAATTACAGAAGTATAACTTTCCCGAAGTCATTCCGAGTGTCAAAATAATTTATAATATTTAACAGAATATTTAAAATAATATTCGTTAAGCGATTAGTAGGGTAATTAAAACATTTCTTTCAAAAATCGCTTAAAAGGAAGCTTTAACACATTAGGGGCAAAACCGGAAATAGTGGGCCCGCCTCAGAACAAATAAGGTGGCGGGCTCAAATTGTGCCCTCTAAACATATAATATCATCTACGAAGGTTATACAGACATTCTATGACTTTCTGAGTAACTTAGAGCACAATTGCATAATTTCAGAAAAAGCGTATCAAAATGGTTCAATTCTACTGAAGGAAAAACTGAAATTTTGTCTTGCGGATTCCGAGGGCCAAGAGGTCCTTCGAGGCCCGGATCCGACCCTAATACACTAAGGGCATGCCAAGGGAAGAATTGGGTTTGCTTTACATACCTTTCGCGCTCCTTAAGCCTTTCCAAACTCACTTCCCGTTTCGTCGAAAAACTGCAATTGGTCAAGTTTACCAATTGTGAATTATTAATGCCATTATTTCAACTTTAAGCATATTTGGCTACCGAAATTTCGGCAGCACTTCCCCTATACATATGACACCCCGAGAATTCAACTCGGCTATAAATCATCAACAACAACCCAAACGACAACAACAATATCAACAATGAACATTAAAACACAAATATCCTTCAACTAGTCATTTTTCTCACAAGTTGACATAATCTTCAATTCAACCCAACTTTCAACTAAGATCAATAATTTCATATTCAACAACCATCATGATCATCACCATATAGTTCTAGAAACATTTCATATCGTTTTCCTTAAGATATACACTCGATATACATGATATACAATCTTCCGCCAAAATCATAACTTATGCAAAACATCAAATCTTTGGCATACAACTTCATAACAAGTTTCCAACTTCCAAATTCATCAACCATAATCATAATTCACATCTTAACAACTTCATTTCCATAATATCACAAAATTATTCTAAAGTGACATAATCATCTACATTCCAACTTCAACCAAAATTCATTCAACTTTCATTCCCAATATAATTTCCATCATAACCACAACTAGAATGCAACATAAAATTCAACTCATATATGTATACAACATATATACACCCATGGCTACATATATGTATACATACCCACTTTGCAAACTTCCTTATTTCCATAATTTCTACTCATTTCCACATACCACAACATAAACAAACCTTCATAACATAAGAAAAAGGAATTGATTCTTACCTTTTTCTACAAACTTCTTCACTTGAACAAGTTGTCAACTTGAAGAAATAAGTGCTCCTTCTTCCAAAACAATTACACCAAGTTGTAGAGGACACTTAATTTAGTAGGAATTCAACAAGAAAATAATTTTAGAGGCAAGATTTTGAGGGGTGATTTTTCTATGGCCAAACCCGAAATGCCCTCTTTTTGTTCTTGTTTTTCTCTTGTTTTTCCTCCTATTCTTTCTCTTGAAAGTTCTATGGAATTTGGATGATTAAGTGGTCTTTTATTCATTGACCACATGACTTAATTCCATGGGCTTGGATCCTTTTTATGGACCATGGCCGAATGGCTCCTCACTTGGGCCTGAATTTGTTTTCATTTTTTTGGGCCAACTCGGTTGGTCCCGAGTTGGGCCTAGCCCACTGACCCTTCGACCTTAAAACGTTCATATCTCCTTGTACCGACGTCACTTGGGAACCCACGACCTATGGATGGAAAGCTAATTCAATTATCTACAACTTCTATTTCAAGGTATTTTCGAAATTCCAAACTTACAATACAGTTTTTGCCCCCCAAAGTTAGGTCACCCGAAAACGTTTTCTTAAAAATATTCGTTTGGAGGGTTTCCATTTTGATTTGGTCCAAAGGTACTTCATGAGTTGTGTTTAACTTTACATATGTGATTCATATGACTTTTCAGATGTTCCAAAAAAAATCTCGGTATGTGGGCCCCACCCCAGCAGATGCTCCGAGGTTCAAAAATACGGGATATAACATCCTCCCCCCCTTTAGAACATTCGTCCTCGAATGTTAAATTAATATCATAGGGTTTGAAAATACTTTGGGGGAGTTCATGTTTACAGACATCACATATGACACACGATTGATATTGGAATAAATTAAAGCAGAGATTTAAGGTTACCTGTGGCTATAGGGAACAGATGAGGATATTTCTTCTTCATTTCTTCTTCCGACTCCCAGGTCATCTCCTCCCGGTTATCATTCCGCCACAGTACCTTAACGGAGGCCACATCTTTATTTCGGAGCCTCCTGACCTGGCGATCCAAAATAGATACGGGCTGCTCCTCGTACGATAACTGCTCCGTCACCTGAATATCATCAGCAGGGAATACTCTGGAAGGGTCACCAATGCATCTGCGAAGCATAGAGACATGGAATACCGGATGTACCGCTTCCAAATCAGGTGGCAAATCTAACTCATAGGCGACATTTCCAACCTTCCGAACAATCTGATAAGGCCTAATATAACGCGGACTGAGCTTACCCTTTCTGCCGAACCGCATCACGCCTTTCATAGGCGATACCTTCAGAAATACCCAACCGCCTACCTGAAACTCCAACGGTCGAAGCCGTTTATCCGCGTATGACTTCTGTCGACTCTGGGCTGCCAACAGTCGCTCTCGAATAAGTTTTACCTTGTCCACGGCCTGTTGGACCATATCTGGGCCAATCAATTCTGACTCGCCAATATCAAACCAGCCAATCGGCGATCTGCATTTCCTGCCATATAGAGCCTCGTACGGAGCCATCTGGATGCTGGAATGGTAACTGTTATTATATGCAAACTCAATCAATGGCAAGCGATCATCCCAGCTGCCTCTGAAATCAATAACGCAGGCCCGCAACATATCCCCCAGCGTCTGTATAGTGCGCTCGGCCTGCCCGTCGCTCTGAGGATGAAATGCGGTGCTCAGACTCACCTGAGTCCCTAGTCCCTCCTGAAAAGATCTCCAGAAATGCGCCGTAAACTGGGCGCCTCTGTCAGAAATAATAGACATAGGAACTCCGTGCAGCTTCACAATCTCCTTAATATAGAGCCTGGCATAATCCTCGGCGGAATAGGTAGTCCTGACGGGAAGAAAATGGGCTGATTTCGTCAGCCTATCAACGACGACCCAGATGGAATCATACTTCCGTGGAGTGCGAGGCAATCCTGTAATGAAGTCCATATTAATAACCTCCCACTTCCAAGTCGGGATTTCCATCTCCTGCAACAGTCCACCCGGCTTCTGATGCTCAATCTTGACCTGCTGACAATTAGGACACTGGGCGACGAACTCTGCAATATCCCGCTTCATACCGTCCCACCAGTATAAGCATCGAAGATCATGGTACATCTTCGTAGACCCAGGATGGACCGAATAGCGAGCATAATGTGCCTCGCTCATAACCTGTTGCCGAAGGCCTGCAATATCAGGTACACACAACCTGCCTCTGTATAACATAGTGTCGTCCGGTGAAAACTCGAACGGAGTCCTCTCCTTATCATAGGCTGTGTCCCTGTACCGAGCTAAGACAGGATCCTCAAACTGATGCCGCTTAATATCGTCCCTGATAGATGACTCAGAAACCCCTCGAACAGAAATCCGTGTATCTCCAGAATCAGCCAGACGAACCCCGAGACTAGCCAACTGCTGAATATCACGGGCTATCTCTCTCATGTCTGGCTGTAAATCGGCCAAACTGCCCATAGACTTCCGACTGAGCGCATCGGCAACAACATTAGCCTTACCCGGATGATACAGAATATCCACGTCATAATCTTTCAGAAGCTCCAGCCACCTCCGCTGTCGCAAATTAAGCTCTCTCTGCCTGAAAATATACTGGAGACTCTTATGATCAGTATAGATATCCACATGAACGCCATATAACTAGTGTCTCCATATCTTCAGAGCATGAATCACCGCTGCGAGCTCCAGATCGTGGGTAGGATAATTCTTCTCATGCTTTTTGACCTGCCGGGAAGCATACGCTATAACTCTGCCGTGCTGCATCAATACACAGCCTAACCCCATGCCAGAAGCGTCACAATAAATAACATACCCGTCCGGTCCCTCTGGGAGAGTCAGAATTGGGGCTGTAGTCAGCTTCTCCTTCAGCAACTGGAAGCTCCGTTCACAAGCGTCAGACCACTGGAACTTAGCTCCCTTCTGAGTCAGCCTTGTCAAAGGCGCTGAAATCGAAGCAAACCTCTCCACAAACCTCCTGTAATAACCTGCTAACCCCAGGAAACTGCGTACCTCTGTGGGCGTCGTAGGTCTGGGCCAATTCTTCACGGCCTCAATCTTCTGTGTGTCCACCCGGACACCATCAGCTGCAATAATATGCCCCAAGAAGGCCACTGAAGACAGCCAGAATTCGCACTTAGAAAATTTCGCATATAACTTCTGATGCCGGAGTACCCCTAATACCGATCTCAGATGATCTGCGTGCTCCGCCTCAGACCGAGAATAAACCAGGATATCATCAATGAATACAATTACAAACATATCCAAGAATGGCCTGAATACCCGGTTCATCAAATCCATGAATATTGCGGGAGCATTTGTCAGCCCAAAAAGACATAACCCTGAACTCGTAATGCCCATATCGGGTCCGGAAAGCTGTCTTAGGGATATCGGCCTCTCGTACTCGCACCTGGTGGTAACCGGATCGAAGATCTATCTTCGAAAAACACTTAGCGCCCTGCTGCTGATCAAACAAATCATCAATCCTGGGGAGGGGGTATTTATTCTTTATAGTTACCTTATTCAGCTGCCGATAATCAATACACATACGCAGCGACCCGTCCTTCTTACGCACAAATAATACCGGGGCTCCCCAAGGCGAAGTACTAGGTCTGATGAAGCCCTTATCCAACAAATCTTTCAGCTGCTCCTTCAACTCCTTTAATTCTGCAGGCGCCATTCTATACGGAGGAATAGAGATAGACTGAGTGTCTGGGAGTAAGTCAATAGAGAAATCTATCTCCCGCTCTGGAGGAAGACCTGGAAGCTCGTCGGGAAAAACATCTGGAAACTCATTAATCACGGGGACTGACTGAAGTGTCAGCGTCTCTGCGTCCAAGTCTTGCACCCGTACCAGATGATAGATATAACCCTTTCTAATCATTTTCTTTGCCTTAAGGTATGAAATAAACATACCTTTCAGCGATGCTGTATTTCCAGCCCAATCTAAAACTGGCTCCCCGGGAAACTGGAAGCGAACCACCTTATTCTGGCAGTCAACATTAGCATAACAGGAAGCTAGCCAGTCCATACCCATAATAACATCAAATTCAGTCATATCTAACTCCACCAGATCTGCCTTAGTATCACGGCCACATACAATCACAGAACAGTCTTTATAAACCTGTTTCGCTACAATAAAGTCCCCTATCGGTGTGACTACCTCAAATGGCTCTATAGGTTCAGACATAATACCAATTTTACCGGCAACAAGAGGTGAAATATATGATAAAGTTGGACCTGGATCAATTAATGCATACACAGACCGAGAGAAGACCAATAAAGTACCTGTAACGACATTAGGAGATGCCTCCTGATCCTGGCGGCTGGCCAAAGCATAAATACGGTTCGAAGGACCGCTAATACCAGAAGCTCCACCACGGCCTCTGCCGCGACCCGCTGGTGCTGAAACAACCCTGCCCCGTAGGGCGTATAGCCACTGACGAAGATGAAGACCCAGCGGCTGATCCGGTAGGCTGCGCTGCACCACCCGAACTACCCTTATACGGGCAATCTCTCACAGAATGGCCCTGATGGCCACAAGAAAAGCATGCACTGGTGGCTCTGTAGCACTCTCCCGTATGGTATCTGCCGCAAAAAGAACACTGAACCCTGGGTGGCCTCATCTGACCAGATCCCCTATCTGTCCGCGAACCTGAAGCCCTGGAGCTCTGGCCTGCTCCTGAATACCCTGGGCTATCGAATCTGCGACCTGCAGGCTGGGGAGGCGCGCTCTGCGCCGACTGAGATGAAAATCTGCTAGGCTGCTGCGGCTGTTGGGGCTGTCTGCCTCGAAAATCTCCAGATGACCTGGCCCTCTTGGGTTGTCTCCGATCCTGGCCCCTGTCAGGCTGGTGTCCTCCTCTACCCCGATCCTCCATGCCCTGGGCATGGGCCTGGATACGGGCAATGTCCATACCGGGCTGAGCAGCCAATACTAAGCAGCTATCAACAAAATACCGATCCAGCCCCATAATATATCTATGCATCCGGTCCGCCATAGTAGCCACCACAGTAGGTACATATCGGGCCAAGGAATCAAACTCCAAACTATAGTCCCGAATACTGCGACCCTTCTGCCTCAATAATAAGAATCTATCAGATCTGGCTCGTCGCAACTCTGGGGGCAGAAAGTGTCCAAGAAATGCCTGAGAAAAATCGCCCCAAACTGCTGGAGGAGCGCCGTCCCCCCTGGATAGCCCCCATGACTCGTACCAGTTTGCCGCCACATCATATAACCGGTACGAAGCTAACGCGACTGACTCTGTCTCGGAAGCATTAATCAAATCTAGAGTGCGTCGCATCTTCCTAATAAACTCCTCAGGATCCTCCTCGGGCTTTGTTCCGAAGAACTCTGGAGGGTTACAAGTCAAAAACTCACGGGTTCTCGAACTATCACGCCTGACTGCCCGGTCACCTCCCAGTCCATGCCCCTGAACCTGCCCTGCCACAAGTCTCGTCAGCAACTGGACTGCCTCCCTCATAGACTGATCCTCAGTGCCTGGCCGTGGAGCTGGAGGCTCAGGTACTGGAACTGCGGGAGCTGGCAGTGGAGCCGTCCCCCGATCTGCAGCTACGGCTGCCCCAATCCCCTCCACGAGTGGCGGTGTAGAAGAACCCTCTGTCTGGGGCAAAGTCTCCGGAGCAATATATACCTGGGCCCTGGTAGTCCTCTGGACCCGACTAGTCTCTCTTACGGCAACTGACTTGGCCTTTTGGGCCGCTGTCGCCTTTTTTGGAGGCATATCTGCAAATATAGCCACTCGTTAGGAAGGGGTCATCCTGATAACACAGCTCTATCGCACGATCTAAGACAGAAAGAAGGGTAGTATCCTAAATGCCCTGTAGCCTCCTGTTTGTAGGTGTGGTGCACAACACACCGATAAACAAGACTCTACTAGACACGGTCTGTGGACATTCCGAGGACGAACCGCTCTGATACCACTTTTGTCACGACCCAACACCGTGGGCCGCGACCAGTGCCCGAGCTGGGCACCTATACGTACCCGATACCCCAAATTAGCATATTAACAGAATAATAATATAATAATAATATTAGTGGTCGCTGCAGAACTTAGCAGAAAAGCAGACTTGGCACACATAGGCCGATAAGGCCATCACAGAACAGAATATCCCAAACATATGTACAGAACCCACACAGATGTATCCACAGACCTCTACAGAACATATCATAATCATAAGACGGGACAGGGCCCCGTCATACCCTGAACAAAGTACATATCCAGATAGCAGTGACAGACTGTACCAAAAGATGGGCTCTGTAGAAGAGAGCGCCCCAAATAGCAGAAATAGGATCCTAAACGTGTGGATCAGCGAACCTGTCGTCAGTACCTGCGCGGCATGAAAACGCAGCCCCCGAAGAAAGGGGGTCAGTACGAAATATGTACTGAATATGTAAAGCGGAATCACAGAAGTCAAATCATAATGGTTACAGAAAATGAGTACAGAATCCAGAATGTCAAATGCATATTTCCAAAACAGACAGAATGCGTACAAAAACATATGTCATATCATATCATATCCGGTCCCTGACACGGGACTCGGCAGACAGAATGTGGCCACCCTCCCGACGCTGGTGCCACTATACAGAGGAATCAGAAAAAGGGGCGTGGCCCCGTATCATATAATGTCATATCAAAATGGCCATACAGATCAGATCAGAATAGGCGGACATGGCACATCATACTCCACAGACCCATGTACGCGTATACCTGCCCCCTCACATCGGGACGCGGCGAACAATGCAGAGAATTACGCTTGACAACATATCCTGGCCCGGGCTCAGTGTGGGAAACATTGGGACATCCACGAATGGAGTAGTGAGAGACTAATGCAATTTAAAAAATATAATAAATGTTTTCAAAGACTCGATGAAGCGTATCAAAGACAAACAAATCCAATGGGGTCGGACGGAATCATATTAAATGTATTTCGGAT
The DNA here is from genome assembly GCF_019175385.1 of Lycium barbarum. Taxonomy (NCBI): domain Eukaryota; kingdom Viridiplantae; phylum Streptophyta; class Magnoliopsida; order Solanales; family Solanaceae; genus Lycium; species Lycium barbarum. Next base: position 45,092,206 of record NC_083344.1, on the reverse strand, counting down.
ATCATAATAAATTACAGAAGTATAACTTTCCCGAAGTCATTCCGAGTGTCAAAATAATTTATAATATTTAACAGAATATTTAAAATAATATTCGTTAAGCGATTAGTAGGGTAATTAAAACATTTCTTTCAAAAATCGCTTAAAAAGGAAGCTTTAACACATTAGGGGCAAAACCGGAAATAGTGGGCCCGCCTCAGAACAAATAAGGTGGCGGGCTCAAATTGTGCCCTCTAAACATATAATATCATCTACGAAGGTTATACAGACATTCTATGACTTTCTGAGTAACTTAGAGCACAATTGCATAATTTCAGAAAAAGCGTATCAAAATGGTTCAATTCTACTGAAGGAAAAACTGAAATTTTGTCTTGCGGATTCCGAGGGCCAAGAGGTCCTTCGAGGCCCGGATCCGACCCTAATACACTAAGGGCATGCCAAGGGAAGAATTGGGTTTGCTTTACATACCTTTCGCGCTCCTTAAGCCTTTCCAAACTCACTTCCCGTTTCGTCGAAAAACTGCAATTGGTCAAGTTTACCAATTGTGAATTATTAATGCCATTATTTCAACTTTAAGCATATTTGGCTACCGAAATTTCGGCAGCACTTCCCCTATACATATGACACCCCGAGAATTCAACTCGGCTATAAATCATCAACAACAACCCAAACGACAACAACAATATCAACAATGAACATTAAAACACAAATATCCTTCAACTAGTCATTTTTCTCACAAGTTGACATAATCTTCAATTCAACCCAACTTTCAACTAAGATCAATAATTTCATATTCAACAACCATCATGATCATCACCATATAGTTCTAGAAACATTTCATATCGTTTTCCTTAAGATATACACTCGATATACATGATATACAATCTTCCGCCAAAATCATAACTTATGCAAAACATCAAATCTTTGGCATACAACTTCATAACAAGTTTCCAACTTCCAAATTCATCAACCATAATCATAATTCACATCTTAACAACTTCATTTCCATAATATCACAAAATTATTCTAAAGTGACATAATCATCTACATTCCAACTTCAACCAAAATTCATTCAACTTTCATTCCCAATATAATTTCCATCATAACCACAACTAGAATGCAACATAAAATTCAACTCATATATGTATACAACATATATACACCCATGGCTACATATATGTATACATACCCACTTTGCAAACTTCCTTATTTCCATAATTTCTACTCATTTCCACATACCACAACATAAACAAACCTTCATAACATAAGAAAAAGGAATTGATTCTTACCTTTTTCTACAAACTTCTTCACTTGAACAAGTTGTCAACTTGAAGAAATAAGTGCTCCTTCTTCCAAAACAATTACACCAAGTTGTAGAGGACACTTAATTTAGTAGGAATTCAACAAGAAAATAATTTTAGAGGCAAGATTTTGAGGGGTGATTTTTCTATGGCCAAACCCGAAATGCCCTCTTTTTGTTCTTGTTTTTCTCTTGTTTTTCCTCCTATTCTTTCTCTTGAAAGTTCTATGGAATTTGGATGATTAAGTGGTCTTTTATTCATTGACCACATGACTTAATTCCATGGGCTTGGATCCTTTTTATGGACCATGGCCGAATGGCTCCTCACTTGGGCCTGAATTTGTTTTCATTTTTTTGGGCCAACTCGGTTGGTCCCGAGTTGGGCCTAGCCCACTGACCTTTCGACCATAAAACGTTCATATCTCCTTGTACCGACGTCACTTGGGAACCCACGACCTATGGATGGAAAGCTAATTCAATTATCTACAACTTCTATTTCAAGGTATTTTCGAAATTCCAAACTTACAATACAGTTTTTGCCCCCCAAAGTCAGGTCACCCGAAAACGTTTTCTTAAAAATATTCGTTTGGAGGGTTTCCATTTTGATTTGGTCCAAAGGTACTTCATGAGTTGTGTTTAACTTTACATATGTGATTCATATGACTTTTCAGATGTTCCAAAAAAAATCTCGGTATGTGGGCCCCACCCCAGCAGATGCTCTAAGGTTCAAAAATACGGGATATAACATATCATGTACATATTATTATTCATAATCCTATCATATTCGTATTCATACTCGTATTTATATCATATACCTAGCCATAACATACACATATTCATATCATAACATATCATTTACATAGCATACCCGACCACGAAGGTTCGGTGTTTCGCGTACCCGACCATAGCTAGGCTCGGTGATCATACATACCCGGCCAACCAAGGCTCAGTGTTACACATACCCGGCCCTACCAAGGCTCAGTGTTGTCCGTGCCCAACTACAGTGGTGCGCGCGCGTTACATAAACATACATACATATTCTACCCGGCCTTATAAGCTCGGGGTTCCATAATCGTCATACATAGATACATATACATAATAGCTCATAAGCATCTTTACTATTATCATCACTATCATCATCGTCATCGTTATCGTCATCGCTATTACCATTATAGTCGTCGTCAATATCATTATCACTATTATCGTCATTCATTACATCTATCTTTATAGGCTTACTCATCATATGAGGAACTTAGCGTAATCGTAACATATCGAGAATCATAAGCTTAGTAGCTTTGAAGATAGAGGCATTTGGAGAATATCATAGACTCGTAGAAGATTTAGATGATTGGCCAAAGAACCATGCCTTATGAAAGAAGGGTTAGCCTTACATACCTTTCCGTTCAACTATTCTACATGTTATATCCCGTGTTTTCGCACATTTAGAAAATTAGAAATAATCTTGACTTGTATGAAATAAAGTCATAATTGATTACATCTAGCACATGAGTTATTTGTGAAAGAATATTAATGTGAAAGTGTCGGCGAAGGTTAAGGGCAAAAATTGGAATTTCGGAAATTAGTTTCGGGAATTGTAAAACAAGGATTTAAATCCATTGGGCCAAGAAAATTGAAGAGAAAAATTTGGGCCCAATAATAGGGGGTGGCCGGCCATGCCAAGGCCCAAGCTTTGGTTAATTAATTCCCCATGTGTTAAATAATTATATGGGTCATATTCTTTAGAAGGTTCAAGAATTGAAAAGAAGAGAAAACAAAGAAAAACAAGAGCAAAGAAAAGAAGAGGGTTCGGGTTTGGCCATGGAAAATTGAATCTCAAAAATCTTGTTCAAAAAAATTGTATCTTGTGTTTTTCCTACTAAATTGAGTAGCCTCTTCAACTTGGTGTAGTTGTCTTGGAGGAAGAAGCACTTGGTTCCTCAATTTGACCACTTGTTTAAGTGAAGAAGACTAAGGAAAAAGGTAAGAATCCAACTCTTTTTGTTGTGTTATGATGTTTTGTTTGTGTTGTAGCATGTGGGAATGTGTTGATTTTGTGAAGAAATGGATGTTTGCAAAGTGGGTGTGTGTTATAGCTATATGGCCGTGAGTATGTATATGTTGTATAGCCACAATGTATAGAATTCATGTTATCTCTTAGTTGTGGTTGTGATGAAATGCATATTGGAATTGAAAGTTGCATGAATTTAGTTGATGTTGGTAGAAGGGCATATGGCCGTGTACTATGTTGAAGTTGGAATGGAAAATGGATTGAGTTGCTTAGTGTGTTATTGTGATGCTTGCAATGTAAATGAAGATAGAATGATATAAGTTTGTATTGAAATGGAATGTAGAAACTTATGTCGTTTTAGTATGATTTTCCGATATTAGGAAAATGAAGTTATTTGGTTGTTAGTTGTGATGATCATTGATGAATTTGGAAGTTGGAAACATGTTATTAATATGTATGCCAAAGATTTGATGTTTTGAACAAGTTGTGACTTTGGCGGAAAGTTGTATATTATGTATACCGTGTGTATAACTTGAGGAAACGATATGAGATATTTCTAAAACTATATTGTGATGATCTTGATTGATAATGAATGTGAAATCATTGATATTAGTTTAAAGATTTAGGTTGGGTGAAGGTTATGTCATTTTGTTAAAATGATGGCTAGTCGAATTATATTGTGTTCCTAAGGTTTGTTGTTGATGTTGATGTTGTTGTTTGGGTTGTTGTTGATGATGTTGAGCCGAGTTGAATTCTCGGGGGTGCTATATGTATAGGAGAAGTGCTGCTGAAATTTCGGTAGGCAAGTATGCATTAAGTTGAATTTGTGGCATCCATAACTCATAATTGGTAAATGTGACCATTTGCAGATTTTCGACGAAACGGGAAGTGAGCTTGGATAGGCTTAAAAAAGCTCAAAAGGTATGTAAAGCTATCCCGAGTCTTCTTTTGGCATGTCCTAGAAGTACTAGGATCGGAGTTACGCCTCGGAGGATATTCTGCTCATCGGAATCCGCGTCTGAAATTGTTACATTTTCGTTCAATAGAATTGAACCCTTTTTGTATGCTTTCTTGAAAATTATGCAAACTTTCCCCAAACTTTATGAAAAGTTATAGAATGTCCGTAGAACCTTCGTAGGTGACCCCATAAGCTGAAAACGCATAATTTGAGCCCACCGCCTTGTTTGTTCCGAGGTGGGCCCACTATTCCCGGTTTTACCCTTATTGTACTTAAGGCCTGTTTTCGAACGGTTTTGAAAGGAATGTTCTGACTGCTCTTTTAACTACTAAACAAAAACTATTTTAAATATTTCCTTAAGTCTTATGAATCGTTTTGTCACTTGGAGCGACTTCAGAAAGGTTATGCTTCTGTAATTCATTATGACATCTGAAACCCACTTATTACAATCCCGTCTGACTTCATTAAATTGTTTTGTCATTGATATGCCTCATCGAGTCTCTGAAAATATTTATGATATTTTAACTGCATTTAGTTTCTCACTACTCCATTCGTGGATGCCCCAATGTTTCCCACACTGAGCCCGGGCCAGGATATGTTGTCAAGCGTGACCCTTTGCATTGTTCGCCGTGCCTCGATGTGAGGGGGCAGGTATACGCATACATGGGTTTGTTGAGTATGCTGTGCCATGTACGCTTGTTCTGATATGATTTACTATGGCCATCTGATATGACATATTATGATGCGGGGTTATGCCCCCTTTTCTGATTCTTCTGTGTTGTGGCACCAGCGTCGGGAGGGTGGCCACGTTCTGTCTGCCGAGTCCCTTGGTAGGGGCCGGATTTGATATGACATATGTTTCTGTATACACTCTGCATGTTTTGAAAATATGTATCTGATACTTTGGGTCTTCTGTTTACTTTCTGTACGTTCTGTACCAATTATGATTTTGTTTCTGTAATTCAGGCTTTACATATTCAGTACATATTTCGTGCTGACCCCCTTTCTTCGGGGGTTGCGTTTTCATGTCGCGCAGGTACCGACGACAGGTTTGCTGATCCGTCCGCTTAGGATCTTATTCTTCTATTTGGAGTGCTCTCTTATCCAGAGCCCATCTTTTGGTATAGTCCGTCACTACGGTATATATATATTCTCGTTCGTGGGTACGGCGGGGCCCTGTCCCGTCATATGATTCTGTCAGTCTTTTTAGAGGTCTGTGGACATGCTTGTGGGTTGGGGTTTTTCTGTACAGATGTGCGCTTATGTTGTGTTTGGGCGATCCCATTCGCCGCGGCGGCTGGTCCGCATATGTTTAAATATTGCTTCGTTGGCCCTGTGTGGTCTTCTGTTGGTATTTTCTGTGCGCAGGGTTATTTTGGATAGTCTGTAAAACAAAGGAAACTCTGCCGAAATTTTTCTGGAAATTATCTAAATTTGTAAATACAGCCTTGTCGGCTTCGGCTATATACTTGAATGCATTTGATAGATGGGTTCGGGTGCCCAGATCGGGCACTAGTCACGGCCTACGGGGTTGGGTCGTGACAAAAAGTGGTATCAGAGCGGTTCGTCCTCGGAATGTCTACAGACCGTGTCTAGTAGAGTCTTGTTTATCGGTGTGTTGTGCACCACACCTATAAACAGGAGGCTATAGGGCATTTAGGATACTACCCTTCTTTCTGTCTTAGATCGTGCGATAGAGCTGTGTTATCAGGATGATTCCTCCCTAACGAATTGTTACATTTGCAGTTATGCCTCCAAAAAAGGCGACAGCGGCCCAAAAGGCGAAGGCAGCAGCTGTGGGAGAGACTAGTCGGGCCCAGAGGGTTACCAGGGCCCATGCACATATTGCTCCTGATATTTTTTCCCCGGCAGAGGGCTCTTCCACACCGCCACATGTAGAGGAGATTGGAGCAGCAGCAGCTGCACGTCGAGGGGCGGCTCCACCGCCAGCTCCCGAGATTCCAGTACCTGAGCTTCTAGCTCCACGGCCAGGGACTGAGGATCAGACCATGAGAGAGGCAGTCCAGCTATTGACCAGACTTGTGGCAGGACAGGTTCAGGGGCACGGATTGGGAGGTGACCGAGCATATAGGCGTGACAGTTCGAGAGCTCGTGAGTTCTTGACTTGTGGCCCTCCAGAGTTCTTCGGGACAAAGCCCGACGAGGATCCTGAGGAGTTTATCAGGAAGATGCGGCGCACCTTACAGTTGATTAATGCTTCCGCGACAGAGTCAGTCACATTGGCTTCGTACCGGTTGTATGATGTAACGACTAATTGGTACGAGTCATGGGAGTTATCCAGAGGTGACGGTGCTCCCCCAGCAGTTTGGGATGATTTTTCCCAGGCTTTTCTTAGCCATTTTCTGCCTCCGGAGCTACGGCGGGCCAAGGCTGACAGATTCTTATTGCTGAGACAGAGGGGTCGCAGTGTTCGAGAGTACAGTATGGAGTTCGACTCATTGGCCCGATATGCACCTGCTGTGGTATCTACTATGGCTGACAGGATGCACAGGTATATTATGGGGCTGGACCGGTATTTTGTCGACAGTTGCTTGGTATTGGCCGCTCAGCCCGATATGGATATTGCCCGGATTCAGGCGCACGCCCAGGGCATGGAGGACCGGCACAGGGGTCATCAGCCCGATAGGAGTCAGGATCGGAGACAGCCCAAGAGGGCCAGATCATCCGGGTATTCTGGAGATTTCCGGGGCAGACAGCCTCAGCAGTCGCAGCAGCCTAGCAGATATCCATCCCAGCCGGCACAGAGCGCACCTCCACATCCTACAGGTCGTAGATTTGATAGCCCAGGTTATTCAAGAGTAGGCCAGAGCTCCAGGGCTTCAGGTTCGCGGACAGATAGGGGTTCTGGTCAGACGAGGCCACCTAGGCCTCAGTGTTCTTATTGCGGCAGATACCACCCTGGGGAGTGCTACAGAGCCACCGGTGCATGCTTTTCTTGTGGCCGTCAGGGCCATTCTGTGAGAGATTGCCCGTATAAGGGTAGTTCGGGTGGTGCAGCGCAGCCTACCGGATCAGCCGCCGGGTCATCATCTTCGTCAGTGGCTATGCGCCCTACAGGGCCGGGTACATCAGCACCGGCGGGTCGCGGCAGAGGCCGTGGTGGAGCTTCTGGTACTGGCGGTCCTTCGAACCGCATTTATGCTTTGTCCAGCCGCCAGGACCAGGAGGCGTCGCCTAATGTCGTCACAGGTACATTATTGGTCTTCTCTCGGTCTGTGTATGCATTGATTGATCCAAGTTCGACTTTGTAATATATTTCGCCTCTGGTTGCTAGTAAAATTGGTATAACGTCTGAACCGATAGAGCCATTTGAGGTAGCCATACCGATTGAGGACTTTATTGTAGCAAAACAGGTATATAAAGACTGTTCTGTAATTGTATGTGGCCGTGACACTAAGGCAGATCTAGTGGAATTAGACATGATTGAATTTGATGTTATTATGGGAATGGACTGGCTAGCCTCCTGTTATGCTAATGTTGACTGCCAAAATAAGGTAGTTCGTTTCCAGTTTCCTGGGGAGCCAGTTATAGAATGGGCAGGTAATACTGCATCGCCGAAAGGTAAGTTTATTTCATACCTTAAGGCGAAGAAAATGATCAGAAAAGGTTATATTTATCATCTGGTTCGGGTACAAGACTTGACAGCAGAAACACCGACTCTTCAGTCAGTTCCCGTGGTTAATGAATTTCCAGATGTATTCCCAGATGAGATTCCGAGCCTTCCTCCAGAGCGGGAGATAGATTTTACTATTGATTTGCTTCCAGATACTCAACCGATATCTATTCCCCCGTACAGAATGGCACCGGCAGAATTGAAAGAACTGAAAGAGCAGTTGAAGGATCTGTTAGAAAAAGGCTTCATTAGACCCAGTACTTCACCTTGGGGAGCCCCGGTATTATTTGTGCGTAAGAAAGACGGGTCGCTGCGTATGTGTATTGATTATCGGCAGCTGAATAAGGTAACCATAAAGAATAAATTCCCCCTCCCCAGAATTGATGATTTGTTTGATCAGTTGCAGGGCGCCAAATATTTTTCGAAGATAGATCTTCGGTCAGGCTATCACCAGGTACGGGTACGAGAGGCTGATATTCCTAAGACAGCGTTCCGGACCAGATATGGGCATTATGAATTCAGAGTTATGTCTTTTGGGCTGACTAATGCTCCTGCGGTATTCATGGATTTAATGAACCGGGTATTCAGGCTGTTCTTAGACATGTTCGTAATTGTATTTATCGATGATATTCTGGTTTATTCTCGGTCCGAGGCAGAGCACGCAGATCATCTGAGAGCGGTACTTGGGGTACTTCGGCATCAGAAATTATATGCAAAATTTTCTAAATGTGAATTCTGGCTGGCTTCAGTGGCATTCTTGGGACATATTATTGCAGCTGATGGTGTCTGGGTGGACACACAGAAGATTGAAGCCGTGAAGAATTGGCCTAGACCCACGACGCCCACAGAGGTACGTAGTTTTCTGGGATTAGCAGGCTATTACAGAAGATTTGTGGAAAAGTTTGCTTCGATTTCAGCGCCTTTGACAAGGCTAACTCAGAAGGGAGCCAAGTTCCAGTGGACTGATGCTTGTGAACGAAGCTTCCAGTTGCTGAAAGAGAAGCTGACTACAGTCCCAGTTTTGACTCTTCCAGAGGGACCCGATGGATATGTTATTTATTGTGACGCTTCTGGCATGGGATTGGGCTGTGTATTGATGCAGCATGGCAGATTTATAGCTTATGCTTCCCGACAGCTCAAAAAGCATGAAAGGAATTATCCTACCCACGATCTGGAGCTTGTAGCGGTGATTCATGCTCTGAAGATATGGAGACATTATTTATATGGCGTGCATGTTGATATCTATACAGATCATAAGAGTCTCCAGTATATTTTCAAGCAGAAAGAGCTTAATTTGCGGCAGCGGAGGTGGCTAGAGCTCCTGAAAGACTATGATGTGGATATTCTGTACCATCCGGGCAAGGCTAATGTTGTTGCAGATGCGCTCAACCGGAAATCTATGGGCAGCTTGGCAGAGTTACAGCCAGACAGGAGAGAGATAGTACGTGACATTCATCAGTTGGCTAATCTTGGGGTTCGTCTGGCCGATTCTGGAGGTACACGGATTTCTGTCCGAGGGGTTTCTGAATCATCTATTAAGGAAGATATCAAACGGCATCAATATGAAGATCCTGTTTTAGCTCGATACAGAGACACTGCCCATGAAAAGGAGAAGACTCCGTTCGAGTTTACACCAGACGGAACCTTACTATACAGAGGCAGGTTGTGTGTACCTGATATTGCAGGGCTTCGGCAGCAGGTTATGGGCGAGCAACATTATGCTCGCTATTCTGTTCATCCTTGGTCTACGAAGATGTACCATGATCTTAGATGCCTATATTGGTGGGGTGGCATGAAACGGGATATTGCAGAGTTCGTCGCCCAGTGTCCCAATTGTCAGCAGGTCAAAATTGAACATCAGAAACCGGGTGGACTGTTGCAGGAAATGGAAATTCCGACGTGGAAGTGGGAGATCATTAATATGGACTTCATTACAGGTTTGCCTCGCACTCCACGGAAGTATGATTCCATCTGGGTTATTGTTGATAGGCTGACAAAATCAGCCCATTTTCTTCCCGTCAGAACTACTTATTTCGCTGAGGATTATGCCAGGCTTTATATTAAAGAAATTGTGAGACTTCATGGAGTTCCTATATCTATTATCACTGATAGAGGTGCACAGTTCACAACGAACTTCTGGAGATCTTTTCAGGAAGGATTAGGGACTCAACTGAGCCTGAGCACAACTTTTCATCCTCAGAGTGATGGACAGGCCGAGCGCAATATCCAGACGCTTGAAGATATGTTGCGGGCCTGTGTTATTGATTTCAGAGGTAGCTGGGAGGATCACTTGCCATTGATTGAATTTGCTTATAATAACAGTTACTATTCCAGCATCCAGATGGCTCCGTACGAGGCTCTGTATGGCAGGAAATGCAGGTCACCGATCGGCTGGTTTGATATTGGCGAGACATAATTAATCGGCCCAGATATGATCCAGCAGGCCGTTGATAAGGTGAAACTTATTCGGGAGCGGCTATTGGCAGCCCAGAGTCGACAGAAATCATACGCTGATAAACGACGTCGTCCTTTGGAATTCCAGGTTGGTGATTGGGTATTTCTGAAGGTATCGCCTATGAAAGGCGTGATGCGGTTCGGCAGAAAGGGTAAGCTCAGTCCGCGTTATATTGGGCCTTATCTGATTGTGCGGAAAATTGGAAATGTCGCCTACGAGCTAGATCTGCCATCTGATTTGGAAGCGGTACATCCGGTATTTCATGTATCTATGCTCCGCAAGTGTATCAGTGATCCCTCCAGAATATTTCCTGCAGATGATATTCAGGTGACGGAGCAGTTATCATATGAGGAGCAGCCCATAGCCATTTTGGACCGCCAGGTAAGAAAGCTCCGGAATAAAGACGTAGCTTATGTTAAGGTGCTGTGGCGGAACAATAATAGGGAGGAAATGACCTGGGAGGACGAAGAGGAAATGAAGAAGAAATATCCCCATTTGTTCCTTATGCCCACAGGTAATCTTGACTCCTTGTTAATTCTATTTCAACAATGAATGGGTGTCATATGTGCTGTCTATAAACAAAAACTCTCCCAAGTATTTTCAGACCCTATAATATTAATTTAACATTCGAGGACGAATGTTCTAAAGGGGGGGAGGATGTTATATCCTGTGTTTTCGCACATTTAGAAAATTAGAAATAATCTTGACTTGTATGAAATAAAGTCATAATTGATTACATCTAGCACATGAGTTATTTGTGAAAGAATATTAATGTGAAAGTGTCGGCGAAGGTTAAGGGCAAAAATTGGAATTTCGGAAATTAGTTTCGGGAATTGTAAAACAAGGATTTAAATCCATTGGGCTAAGAAAATTGAAGAGAAAAATTTGGGCCCAATAATAGGGGGTGGCCGGCCATGCCAAGGCCCAAGCTTTGGTTAATTAATTCCCCATGTGTTAAATAATTATATGGGTCATATTATTTAGAAGGTTCAAGAATTGAAAAGAAGAGAAAACAAAGAAAAACAAGAGCAAAGAAAAGAAGAGGGTTCGGGTTTGGCCATGGAAAATTGACTCTAAAAAATCTTGTTCAAAAAAATTGTATCTTGTGTTTTTCCTACTAAATTGAGTAGCCTCTTCAACTTGGTGTAGTTGTCTTGGAGGAAGAAGCACTTGGTTCCTCAATTTGACCACTTGTTTAAGTGAAGAAGACTAAGGAAAAAGGTAAGAATCCAACTCTTTTTGTTGTGTTATGATGTTTTGTTTGTGTTGTAGCATGTGGGAATGTGTTGATTGTGTGAAGAAATGGAAGTTTTCAAAGTGGGTGTGTGTTATAGCTATATGGCCGTGAGTATGTATATGTTGTATAGCCACAATGTATAGAATTCATGTTATCTCTTAGTTGTGGTTGTGATGAAATGCATATTGGAATTGAAAGTTGCATGAATTTAGTTGATGTTGATAGAAGGGCATATGGCCGTGTACTATGTTGAAGTTGGAATGGAAAATGGATTGAGTTGCTTAGTGTGTTATTGTGATGCTTGCAATGTAAATGAAGATAGAATGATATAAGTTTGTATTGAAATGGAATGTAGAAACTTATGTCGTTTTAGTATGATTTTCCGATATTAGGAAAATGAAGTTATTTGGTTGTTAGTTGTGATGATCATTGATGAATTTGGAAGTTGGAAACATGTTATTAATATGTATGCCAAAGATTTGATGTTTTGAACAAGTTGTGACTTTGGCGGAAAGTTGTATATTATGTATACCGTGTGTATAACTTGAGGAAACGATATGAGATATTTCTAAAACTATATTGTGATGATCTTGATTGATAATGAATGTGAAATCATTGATATTAGTTTAAAGATTTAGGTTGGGGTGAAGGTTATGTCATTTTGTTAAAATGATGGCTAGTCGAATTATATTGTGTTCCTAAGGTTTGTTGTTGATGTTGATGTTGTTGTTTGGGTTGTTGTTGATGATGTTGAGCCGAGTTGAATTCTCGGGGGTGCTATATGTATAGGAGAAGTGTTGCTGAAATTTCGGTAGGCAAGTATGCATTAAGTTGAATTTGTGGCATCCATAACTCATAATTGGTAAATGTGACCATTTGCAGATTTTCGACGAAACGGGAAGTGAGCTTGGATAGGCTTAAAAAAGCTCAAAAGGTATGTAAAGCTATCCCGAGTCTTCTTTTGGCATGTCCTAGAAGTACTAGGATCGGATTTACGCCTCGGAGGATATTCTGCTCATCGGAATCCGCGTCTGAAATTGTTACATTTTCGTTCAATAGAATTGAACCCTTTTTGTATGCTTTCTTGAAAATTATGCAAACTTTCCCCAAACTTTATGAAAAGTTATAGAATGTCCGTAGAACCTTCGTAGGTGACCCCATAAGCTGAAAACGCGTAATTTGAGCCCACCGCCTTGTTTGTTCCGAGGTGGGCCCACTATTCCCGATTTTAGCCTTATTGTACTTAAGGCCTGTTTTCAAACGGTTTTGAAAGGAATGTTCTGACTGCTCTTTTAACTACTAAACAAAAACTATTTTAAATATTTCCTTAAGTCTTATGAATCGTTTTGTCACTTGGAACGACTTCAGAAAGGTTATGCTTCTGTAATTCATTATGACATCTGAAACCCACTTATTACAATCCCGTCTGACTTCATTAAATTGGTTTGTCATTGATATGCCTCATCGAGTCTCTGAAAATATTTATGATATTTTAACTGCATTTAGTTTCTCACTACTCCATTCCTAGATGCCCCAATGTTTCCCACACTGAGCCCGGGCTAGGATATGTTGTCAAGCGTGACCCTTTGCATTGTTCGCCGTGCCTCGATGTGAGGGGGCAGGTATACGCGTACATGGGTTTGTGGAGTATGCTGTGCCATGTACGCTTGTTCTGATATGATTTACTATGGCCATCTGATATGACATATTATGATGCGGGGTTATGCCCCCTTTTCTGATTCTTCTGTGTTGTGGCACCAGCGTCGGGAGGGTGGCCACGTTCTGTCTGCCGAGTCCCTTGGTAGGGGCCGGATTTGATATGACATATGTTTCTGTATACACTCTGCATGTTTTGAAAATATGTATCTGATACTTTGGGTCTTCTGTTTACTTTCTGTACGTTCTGTACCAATTATGATTTTGTTTCTGTAATTCAGGCTTTACATATTCAGTACATATTTCGTGCTGACCCCCTTTCTTCGGGGGCTGCGTTTTCATGCCGCGCAGGTACCGACGACAGGTTTGCTGATCCGTCCGCTTAGGATCTTATTCTGCTATTTGGAGTGCTCTCTTATCCAGAGCCCATCTTTTGGTATAGTCCGTCACTACGGTATATATATATTCTCGTTCGTGGGTACGGCGGGGCCCTGTCCCGTCATATGATTCTGTCAGTCTTTTTAGAGGTCTGTGGACATGTTTGTGGGTTGGGGTTTTTCTGTACAGATGTGTGCTTATGTTGTGTTTGGGCGATCCCATTCGCCGCGGCGGCCGGTCCGCATATGTTTAAATATTGCTTCGTTGGCCCTGTGTGGTCTTCTGTTGGTATTTTCTGTGCGCAGGGTTATTTTGGATAGTCTGTAAAACAAAGGAAACTCTACCGAAAGTTTTCTGGAAATTATCTAAATTTGTAAATACAGCCTTGTCGGTTTCTGCTATATACTTGAATGCATTTGATAGATGGGTTCGGGTGCCCAGATCGAGCACTAGTCACGGCCTACGGGGTTGGGTCGTGACACTACACTTGCACGTTCTCCTTCAACGCTCGCGTCTCTACCTTCATTAAAGTTATACTATCATTAGAAATCGATAGCTAGCATACATGACTAAAACTAGAGAAAATCGGAAAGCATCTCCTTTATTTATACGACATTCCTCCATAGCGTCTATCAACTCCCAAACGTCAATAATACATTCACAATACTATAACAATAGTCATTATTCATCCACATTACCCACATTAATCAATTTACTTTCAATCACCCATATCCATGGTCATAACACACGACTACGTTCATTCACATACATTGCCTATCCCATGTTCTCAACGTCATTTATAACATGTTTATATCACAACACATCAAGAATCATGACTCAATTCAAGCTATTACTCAAAATGGCACTATTCCACATTCATGACCCATTTCTCTATACCCTTCTACAATCCAAGTATTTTAACTCTCAAATACCTTAAACAACATAGAAATACCATAAATCTTACCTTAGATGTTGTAGGAACAAGCCTTGGTTGGTAATACTTCACTTGAGCAAAAACCCTAGTCCATCTCCAATGAGATTTCTTGACTTGAATGATCTTTAATGGGTTTTCTTACACTTGATTCACTTAGTTTATGTTGTTGATCACTAATAACTATTGAATTCTTGTGGAATAAATATAGAGAGATGTTTTAGAGAGAAGGGGTGTGATATGGAAGTGAAATGAAATAAAACTTGGTCCCTTATTTAATGAACCATTTCAGTCCCCGACCAAACATACGGTCCGTACATTTTATACGGGCCGTATGTTTTGCCCAGAAAGTTATGCCATTCTGGGCTGATTATACGGTCCCAACATATGGACCGTATAATTTATACGGCCAGTATGTTTGGCCGTATAATCCCCAGTGATTCCGAAGCTCGTTTCGACGACTCGTTTGATCTCCAATCCTTATGGAACCTTCTTAGCACTTGTTCAACACCTCAATACCAATCTAAGGGACATTATTACTCTTCTGCAAGACATCATTAAGTCCTCGTTAAATCGTTACTCGTAAATCCTCTCCGACACCTATCGTATGCCTTGCCTTCTCTTGGCCAACTTTCTTCCCCTATCTCTAACATCTATGAATTCTTAACTAGGGTCATCGAATGTCATTTCTTACTTATGGAGATACCGTATACTCGTACTCCTCACTATCCCATTCACTTGTGCATCAACAGAAGATTATTTGAGGTGTAACACTGTAGCAGGTCGGTTATTGTAGCAGTTATTGTAGCACGTGTTTCTGCTTTGTCAGCTGAATTTCTAATGTCCATAATTCTATACTACAATGTCTTATTGATGAGAGATTTGTTGCGTCAGAAACTAGACTCGACGAACTTCATTTTAGGATTTTGTTTCACTTCAAAACACTTCATATGCTAAGAGATATTCTTCCCTCAATTTGGACCAAAATTTTCACACGAAACTTTTCCCAATCCTTTCTCTAAAGTTGTACCACTCCATTTCTTCTGCTCATTTCCTTATAAAACCTTCTGGTATACCTTATATACATCCTTCAATCATTAAATATACTTAATAATGCTTGCTCCTTATATTCCAAAGTGGTTTTACTTAACCATAACTCAACGTACTTATGTTTTAAATTTGATAAGTGCTTCTTCGAAGATACGGGGTGTAACATCCTTCCCCCCTTAAAAATATTCGTCCTCGAATGTTGTCGTGTGCCAATCCTCAATATCCTCATTGAATTTTTTGTTCGATTACCGTATACTTATACTATAATTTGGTCTGTTTCATCCCGTTCTTCTTAGCTCTTTATCAAATTCATTTGTGAGTCATATAGTCCTCAATCCTCATATATATAATCACAAGTCAACTAGTATTCCGCTCTCATTCTGTCTCTATTCCTATGGTTTAACTGGCCACGCCACGGCTACTCGCCGTCCTGCGAGCGTCCTTCCTCTTCGTTCCTCATTTCTTTATTAATGGATAACTCCCTTGCTCAAATACAACACATTATTTTGTTGACTCTCCGATACTATCTTGGCTATCCCTACTTGTACTCGTTGAGCTTAGATACGTGCTAGATTACCCCTTCGTAATTCACCGGCTAAGCTCTCTGATTCATCTTATTTTTTTTATACTAACGTCCAGTTGCATGTTCAGCGGTACTCTGCTACTGAAAAATCCTTACTCTTAACAGTTACGTTTCTTTAACCATCCGTCTTAATTCCTTTCCATGATCAGTTATAGCCATATCCTCAATACAATCTTTTAACTGTTCCTAATGTTCCATCACTATCTTTATTATTCCTCGTGGAAGGATTATATATTGCGATGAACCAATAATCATAGTTCGAGCTGGTCTATAGCTCACAATATCTTTGAGTTCTTGTCAAAACTCTCCCTTTAATTCCTTTGCCTCAAATCTTGCAGTATAACTTATAATTATAAAGTTAGGGAAATTCTCACTTTACCACAACTTCTTTTCTAACTTCAGTATGGTATACTTACCATTGACTTCCTTATTCCAGTGATCACTTAGTTAGCTGTCATTCGTTGTTGGCTTTCCGGTGTGTCTATTCCCATCTGCGGGGCATAACCTTACGCTGATGGTTCATATAATTCTATAATACATACCCTTATACTCAGTATCGTTAGTGACTCATGATATACTTTCTAATTGCTGGTGATGCTGCTGCCTTTCTATCTGCACCCACATCGTTCTTCCTATCTTTAGAGATCGGCACACCGCTTATCGCTACTCCCTTTTTTAAGATTCTCATATTCTTCCTTTAATATCAATATTTTCTTCCGTTGTAACCCAAAGTGTCCTTTGTACTCATCATCCATTTCGTCATTCTCTTTGTAGCTAGTTTGCAGACCTTTCTTACTCTCGTTATTACTCTTTAGGATACGTCGCTGCCTATTTAGGTGCGGCACAAATTTCCCTGGTCTAGAAATATCATATCTCACGCCCGCATGAAGTATTCTCTTAATCCATTTTAATTCCTTTTCATACCTGCTTTGTGGTATGCTTATGTTTAATTCGTTTCTGCTCCCTCTTAATGCATTCTTGATATGCCACTACGTCCCAAATTTTGGCCTCTTTAAGCTAACATCTTTCTTTCTTTGGAATTTTGACGATGCCATATCTCGTTTTCGGACTAGATCTGCTCTTCCCCCCTTTTAAGGGTGTTCTTATACACTAGTTAACTCCCGAGTATCAATTGTCATCGGCCAACCCTAACGATCCTCCAACTCTTTTGGTCTCTTATAATATCAAAATTCTCTCATCGTATAGCTTGACTTATTTTTCCTTTCTGCTAATCGAGGGCTTTACATTTAAACGAAGAGCTTATGCATTGCAGATCCATTCTCGCTGCCTTTTTTTTAAGGCCCTTCTACTTCGACCTTTTACGACTGAACATTTCCCGAATCAACGGGTTAATGGGGAGTTGGAATCCACCAAAACATTCTATGGGGCGTTTGGTCACACTTTTCTCTTTTTATCCCTCGTCTTCCTCCATAACTATTATCACTGAAATTCTTCTTACTCTGAGTTTCCGGTTTCACTTTACGTCTACAATATAACATTGAGAGTTAATATGCTACACTCTTCCACTTCCACTACCAATCGTTTTATTCACTTAGCTCACTTATCCAAAATTTTCCTTTACTATATTTGTATCCCACCTATGCGTTGTAGTTCTTCTAGTGTTCTGCCACTTCTTGTTCGTGTCATGAAATCCTTGCAAACATACTCTTTTCTTTCTTCTCCTTCCTGCCACCAAGGCTAGTCCATACTCATGAATATTTCCCATACATCCTTCTATAATCGAATCTCGGTATTCCTTATCCTCATCCCATGTCATTGATGTACTACCTCCCAGTTAGCTTTGTTAATTCATTATCCTCTCACTTGTCCTTGGTGATTGCTCATTTTTTCTTTTCTTCCCTTCTCTTTCTCCTTTCCTTTTGACCATCCCATTAATGTACCTTTCCTACTTTAATCCTCAAACCTTCATTGAGTTCTTTCCTCACCGAACGCCCTTCTCCACTTGTTATTTTATAGTATTGACCCTGAAGTTCGTGAAATATTCCTTTAAACGTGCAAATCCGTTCTATTCTTAAATCATCTTTTAGGAAAGCTTCTCCATTTCCGAGGCAACTGTGTCAGTATGACTACGCATTTATCCCTTTATATACCTCTCAGGAGCTGGAAACCTCTTAGTATCGTTGCAAGGCCTGATCATTCTCTCTCTTACTTCACATCTCTGTTTCTGGTTACTATCCTTTAGTCCCACTTATCGAAGTCTGTTCTCTGACCCCACACATTCAGCTTTTGTTCCATATACCATACTTTATCCCTTTCGCATGCCTACCTTCGAATTTATCCAAATAGTCCCTTGCCTTGCCCGTCGTCTCTCTTGGAAGCTTCACTTACCCTCGTTTCTTACACTTTTTTCCTTTTCTCAAGACATTCTAATCTCTTTACTTTCTATATACTCACTTTCTTCCTTTCCCTGATGTTATTGCCTTAGGACTTTCCAATTCTAACCTGTAGTGAAAATAACATCAACTTACCTTGTAACAATTGTACCACTTTTGTCACTTGAACTTCACTACTCTGTTTGATTAATGCCTTCAGTATATAGCAACGTTGGTTGCTGGGACATACATATCGGTTGGCGCAGCCACATATGGGATGTCATACACATACATATATATATATATATATATATATATATATATATATATATATATATATATATATATATATATATATATATTTACTTACGCCTTGCTTACAAAGTATTTCCAGATACTATTCGAACTTATCCTAATTCCAGAGCTGTGATGCACCTTCTTTCTCTTTACCGGTCTAGTCCGCCTCATCCTTCGTGACCTTTTAGGGGTTCCAACCACTCCGCATACTCTAATTTCTCTTAGGTTACTCTAGCTTCTCATCTGTCTCTCATGTCTGAATTTGTAGGACTTTTAGCACACTTCCCAGGGGGTCACCCATCCTAGTATTACTCTTACCCAGCACGCTTAACATTAGAGTGCTAATAGGATCCGGTGTGCTAGTGCTGGTACGATCGCATCCATCCTACTGCGTGACCTTTATCGCATGACCTAGAACAAGTTGAAGTTCTAATGGATCCTAATAAAATTCCTATAATGCATCTCCCTCCGGATTGGAAAGATCCTTTACTTTCCTGACCGAGCAAATGCTAGTTTAGCCTTCAAAACTCTCAATAATAACCATCGATCAACACACGACTGTCTTCCATTCCAAAATTTAAGATTCCTAGTAGGGGCCAAAACATCTCAGTCGCAGCTATCCATAAATACTTTGGTCATCGGTTCCTCTAAAACTCCCACTTATCACCTATTAATGATATTTGGTGTGGCCGGCCTGACATACTGCTCTACCATCGGGTGGTACAGCCTCGGGAACCTCCTCCACTGGTGCTTCGTACGAACCCTCGGACGGGTCCATGTCATAACTCTCTATCGAGGGATCCTCCTCCATAGAAGTCAGAAACTCTGGGGGAATCGTCGCAGGGTCCTCAGAGGGATCTGTCTCGAGGTAATAGCTAAGGCTTCCCCTGCTCAGACTCCTTTTGCTCGATCCTGGAATCTGTGGTCCTGAATCCATTCTGGGGGCCTTCTTGGAACCCCCACTGTCTTAGGCCGATCTCTTTATCTCTACCAGACTGTGCTTACCAATAGGAAAAGAGGGTCAGAAGCAATCTTTCCTAGATACTGGCTCTATCGCACGATCTAAGATAGAAAGGAAAGGTCAATGGTTCCTAAATGCCCCGTAGCCTCTTGTTTATAAGTGTGGCGCGCTTCACACCCTTAAACAAGACTCTACTGGACACGGTCTGTAGACAACCCTAGGACAGAACTGCTCTGATACCAAGTTTGTCATGCCCCAAATCAGGAGTGGCGTGATCGGCACTCGATGCCCGCTTAGGCCCAAGCGAACCACTCTAAATCTGCAACTCTAGGAGTAGCCCCCAACTTAAGTCAATAAGGTCTACCTGCACACAAACAATACCAATAACCCAGCGAGGCTGTAATCTGGATATATATATGTATACAGATATATATATATATATATATATATATATATATATATATATATATATATATATATATATATATATATATATATATATATAGACCATTTTTTCTGAACTGGGCACACACCCAAATATAACTACACAACTGAGCAAGCTTACGACGCTGCCATGTATGCTGTACAACAAAATGAGAGCCGGCAAGGCTACATAACATCCCCAACAACGTACAACTGTCCAAAGACCTCTAGGAAACATGAGCTGTAGAAAGGACAGGACATAGCCCCGTCATATCCGTATACATGTCAGAATAGCATACCAAGAAGGGACTGCAGCTCTGGACCAAGTGGAGCGCACTGACTGCGACTTAGTGGAAGGCATACTGAGCTGGATCGTCTGTCCGACTATCCAAACCTGCGGGCATGAACGCAGCGCCCCTAAGCAAATGGGACATCAGTACAACATAATGTACTAAATATATAAGGCAAGATAACAACCGAAATGAAATAACAAACTACATTCTGGATATCTCAAGAAAGCATCTGGAGGTATTCTACTTGGGTTGCCTCTCATCTGGAGGTATTCTACTTGGGTCACTGTAGCAGTACTGTAGCAGATCGGTTACTGTAGCAGTACTGTAGCAGATCGGTTACTGCTCTGTCAGCCGAACTTGTAACGTCCATAATTATCTACTCTGATATCCTAACGACGAGCGGTTTGTTACGTTGGAAACTAGGTTCGACGAACTTAATTTTAGGCTTTTGTTTCACTTCGAAACACTTCATATCCTAAGAGATATTCTTCCCTCAAAGTGGACCAAAATATTTACATGAAACTTTACCCATCCTTTGTCCAAAGTCGTACCACTCCATTTCTTCCACTAATTTCCTTATAAAACCTTTCAGTATACCTTACATACATCCTTCACTCATTAAATATACTTAATAATGCTTGCTCCTTATATTCCAAAGTGGTTTTACTTAACCATAACTCAACGTACTTATGTTTCATATTTGATAAGTGCTTCTTCGAAGATACGGGGTGTAACATTAAGGAGACATAAAAGGTATGTTAAGGCTAGCCCCTTTCTTTCAAAGGCTTGACTCCTATATTACGAATTCCTCTCTATATTTTCATGACCTTCTTACATCCCAAAAGTTGAAAGTTAAAGATTCTTAAGAGTTTCTTATAAGAAAGAGATAAGATGTGTTCTATGATAACGTTGATGATGATGATTTTGCTTTTAGAGAATCCAAAGCTTAGGAATTGATGTTATTATGAGCTTAATGATCTTATTTCATAATTTCCTTGATGTTATTCATTGTTGGCCATCTCACCTCATGATATTAGTTCCTTCAAGGTGAGGCCTAGTGACGATGTTTGATCCATAATATAATCAGAGGTTACCGACCTTACGTCCCTCCGATAAAGTTGCAGCTTTACTTGAGCTCTCATGCATGCTTTATATTATGTGTATGTGACTTTACACCGTGCCTCGTTGGCTGGGCAGACACCACTACAATGGGCGTAATGGGCGGCTATGATGATGATTACACCGTGCCTAGTTGGCCAGCCAGACACCACTAGTGGGCGGCATGAGATGGTTACCCCAGACTTGTCTAATAATGATCACACCGTTCCTATATAGTCGGGTAGTTTATGTATGTACATATATGATATGATTTTGTTTTAAATATAAAAGTTAGCATGCATGACTCCGTCTTAAGAGGCAATTAGTTACAGGTTATTCCTTCATCTTATGCTCTCGTATATCTGTATTTTGTTGATATACATGGCTTACATACTCGGTACTTTGTTCATACTGATGTCCTTTCTTTTATGGACGCTGCGTTCATGCCCGCAGGTAGATAGGGAGACGGCACAGACACCTAGGAGCTATATCAGCAGATATTCTGGAGCACTCCACTACTCCGGAGTGGCCGCTTATTGGTATATTATTTTGTGTACATATTTGGGGCATGGCGGGGTCCTGTCCCGTCCTTATGATTTCAGCACTCTAGTTAGAGGCTCGTAGATACATATGTGTGGGTAGTAGATGTTTTATGATCTCCTTAGTGTATGTCTTGTATATTATTTTGTAGCCTCGTGGGCTTGTACATATAGGTATATTTTGAGGAGCAATTGAAAATCGTTCCATAGTAAGCCTGTGTTGAGAATGGTGTATGTTTAGGTTGAGTTTGATGATAAGTCTGAAAAGTGGTGCTTGGTGGGCTAGCTCCGGGTACCTGTCGTGGCCCTCTAGTTGGGTCGTGACAAAAGTGGTATCAGAGTAGTTCTGTGCTAGGGTGTGTCTACGAGCCGTGTCCAGTAGAGTCTTGTTTATGGGTGTGATGCGCGTCATATTTATAAGCAAGAGGCTGTGGGGCATTTAGGAATAATGATCATCCTTCTCCTTCATAGATCGTGCGATAGAGCTATATTACAAGATTTCTCTTTTCCCTAATTGTGCGTTATGATTTCAGCGATGCCAATGAAGAGGAAAGGAACAGCCGCCCAGAAGGGTAAGACTGTGACAGGAAGGCGGATTGAACAGGAGCTACCTGTGAATATAGAAGCAGGTGAGTCCCATAATGAGGCTCCATCTCATACTTCTCACACTCCGCCTGTTCTAGAGGAGCGTGAAGGGGCCTCAGCTCCAGCTCTAATGCCTCCAGTTCCTCCACCGGGTGCTTCGGGCCAGCTGATGACCGAGGCTATTCAGTTATTGACCCAGCTACTTGATGCTCAGGCTCAGCGATAGAGGAGTTAGTGCGAGGGCCAGTGATTTTATGAGTTTGAATCCTCCAGAATTTTTCGGGTCAATGCCTGATGAAGACCCGCAGGGTTTTATAGATGAGATGTTGAGGACGCTGAGAAAAATACATGCGCCTGATACTGAGTCAGTGGAGTTGACATCTTATAGATTGCGGGATGTAGACGTCCCTTGGTATAATAACTGGATTTCTTCGATAGGGGAAA
Organism: Lycium barbarum; assembly: GCF_019175385.1. Taxonomy (NCBI): domain Eukaryota; kingdom Viridiplantae; phylum Streptophyta; class Magnoliopsida; order Solanales; family Solanaceae; genus Lycium; species Lycium barbarum. The sequence continues at coordinate 45,069,046 of NC_083344.1, read as the reverse complement.
ATGTGCCTCCCCCGGTATGGCAGGAGTTCGTAGATGCTTTCATCCGCTATTATTTTCCACTTGAGGTCCGTCGGGCCTGAGATGACAAGTTTTTAAATCTCAAGCAAGTTAATATGAGTGCTCGAGAGTATAGTCTCCATATTAATTCATTGGCTAGGTATGCTCCGACTATGGTAGCTGATATGGAGGATCGGGTGCACCGATTCGTGAGTGGCTTAGGGCCACATTTGATCAACGATTGCTTGACAACTTTACTCTAGGAAGGGATGGATATCTCTCGTATTCAAGCTCATGCTCAGAATTTGGAAGAGCAGCAGCAGCCGCACAGGGGTGAGCGCGATATTGATAGAGGGCATAGTAAGAGAGCCAGATCTGCCGGTGCTAGTAGTGAGTATAGAGGGGGCCAGAGGCAATAATATTCTAGATATTCAGGCCAGTCTACGGCTAGTGCACCTTCTCGATTTGCGGGTAGGAGATTTGATCGCCCTATTTATTCTGGACCGGGTCAGAGCTCGAGAGTATTTCAAGTTCCCAGTTTGGACGTGATCCTAGTCAGAGGTGTTACACCTCGAAAAATTTCATGTCATTGTGCGGTAAATAGAATAAAGCAGGGTAAGATGCATATGATGTTCCTACAAGTAAGAAGGGGTACTTAACGATTCTAATTAAGATTCCAAAGACATTCAAGGCAAGAGAAGAGAGTTCGTTGAGGAAAGCGAAGTATAAGTCGCGTTTTGGAAAGGTTTGCAAAGTATCGAGCTAATGTTAAGTGCTGAGTGAAGTATTAAACAAGTGTGAAGAAGGTTCCATAAGGATTGGAAGTTAAACGAAACAACGGGAGCAATTTCGGAATTTGTGAGTTATACGGCCACTTATACGGCCCGTATAACTTATATGGTCCGTATAAGGGACCGTATAACCTGTCCAGAGGGGGATTGTTCACTGGAGGTATTATACGGTCACTTATATGGACTGTATAAGTTATACGGACTGTATAAGGGTCGGATAATCCTCGTCGGGCAGCTTTTAATTTTTATAAAAGAGACCCCTAAGTCCTCATTTTTCATTTCATCCATTCTCCCTACCTCTCAAGAGCTCTAGAACATTCCATACACCATACCAACATAAATGCAAGGAGAATCAAAGATCAAACACCAATAATCAAGGAAATCAAGTGTTTGGGTGTTCATTAGGGTTGCTAGGGGCTAAGCATCTCTTTGGAATTGAAGTTGGGTTTCTCTCCAAGTAAAGTATTGCCATCTAAAGCTCATTCCTACACCCTTAAAGGTGAGTTTTGCGCTTATTCATGTTATTAGAGGTATTGAGTGGTTGAAAGACTTGGATTAAAGAAAAATATAGAATGTGAGCTCAAATATGAAAATAATGGTATTTTGAGTTGCAAGTTCAATTGAGTCATGATTCTTAGCATGAAATGCATATAGTTTTGTTATGAATGATGCTAATGTCGTTGGGGGGAGTATTATGTGAAAAATGAATATGTAGTTGTATTATAGTAATGTGTGTGGATGATTTGAAAGAGAATTGTGAGGATTGAATAATGCCTAACTTGAAGAAGTTATTGATTATGATATTATGGATGTTGTTATTAATGTTTGGGAGTTGTTGTATCATATGGAGAAAGTTGTAGGAACAAAGGAAGTGCTGCCTAATTTTCGTTAGCCCTTAGTCGCCTTAGCTTAGCTTCAAGTTTGTTTCCAATTATCTAATCTTAGTACGAATTCTCTGGAATTTAGAATCATGAACTTGGAAGGAGGCATTTAGTCGGCAAAGTTAGAGAGACGTAAAGGTATGTAAGGCTAGTCTCTTTCCTTCAAAGGCATGACTCTTATTATGTGACTCCTTTCTTACATTCCCATGATCTTCTTACATCCTAAAAGGTAAAGTTAGAGATTCTCAAGAGCTTCTCATGAACTAGAGATGAGACATGTTTTATGGTAATGATAATGATATGATGCTATTACGATGCTAATGGTCTTTACATGATTCCTTGACGCTATTCATTGTTGATAGCCTCACCTTATAATGCTAGTTCCTTCAAGGTGAGACATGACGATCATGATGTTCCATAATGTAATCGGATGCTCCCGACCTTATGTCACTCCAATAGAGTACAACTTTTATTTGAGCTCTCATGCATGCTTTAGATTACGCACATGTAGATTACACCGTGCCTAGTTGGCCGGGCAGACACCACTACGATAGGCGTAGTAGGCAGCTATGATGATGATTACACCATGTCTAGATGTCATGGGTAGACACCACTAGTGGGCGGCTTGATAAGGAGGCCTGGACGCGGGTAAATGATGATCACACCATACCTATATGGTCGGGCAGCTTATATATATATATACGATGAGATGTTATTTATTATGAAAGATAGCATGCATGATTTCGCCTTAAGAGGCAATCAGTTACAGGTTATCCCCTTATCTTATATTCTTGCATCTCTTTATCATGTTATTGTATACGCCATACATACTCAGTACATTATTCGTACTGACGTCCTTCGTTTTATGGACGCTGTGTTCATGCCCACAGGTAGACAAAGAGGCAGCCCAGATTCTTAGGAGTTATACCAGCTTACACAGGAGCACCCCACTACTCCGGAGGTGCAGCTTATTGATGCATTCTTTTGTGTTCATATTTGGGTATGAAGGGGTCCTGTCCCGTCCTTATGTCTCAGTACTCCAGTAGAGGCTTGTAGATATGTATACGTGGGTAATAGATGTCTCATGAATACACTAGTGTATATTTTGTATATCATTTTTGGTAGCCTCGTGGGCTGATATGTATATATATATATATTTATGTTTTGTAAATGTAGATGATCATCCTATAATAAGTTTTGTGTTGGGAATAATGTGTATTCAGGTTGAGTTGATGGCAAGTATGATAGGTGGTGCTCGGTAGGGTAGCTCCGGGTACCCGTCATCGCCCCTAGTCGGGTCGTAACAAGAAGAGACCACCGGTACCACGATTCAGTCAGTGTGGTAGATTACATGCAGGTTAGTATCGTTGAGGCTCAGATGCTTGTTATGCTTGTGGTCAGACTAGGCATATGATGCGTGATTATCCATTGATGAGTGGTAGAGTTGGGGCCCAGCCCACAGGATCGGTAGTCGGCTCTTCTTCGTCTGTGCGCCCTGTAGGGCAGACTCCCCAGACTTCATCAGGTCGTGGTAGGGGCAGAGGGGAAGCATCCAGTTCGAGTGGCCCTCAGCCTCGTATTTATGCATTAGCCGTGCGACAGGATCTTGAGTTCTCCCCTGACGTTGACATAGGTATATTATCTGTATCCTCCTATGATGTTTATGCACTGATTGATCCGGGTTCTACTTTGTCGTATATCACTCCTTATATTGCCGGTCGTATTGGGGTGAAACCCAAGCCAATCAAGCCTTTTGAAGTGTCTACTCCTGTTGGTGACCCGGTAATAGCTAGACAAGTATATAGAAATTGTGCGATTGTGGTATGTGATCGTCAGACTATAGCTGATTTGATTGAGCTGGAAATGTTAGATTTTGATGTTATTATGGGCATGGATTGGTTGGCCTCTTGTTATGCTAATGTGGATTGTAGAACAAAAATGGTCCGATTCCAATTCGCAGGAGAACCAGTGCTTGAATGGAAAGGTAACACAGCGTCTCCGAGAGGTAGGTTTATTTCCTATCTCAAAGCGAGGAAGATGATTGTAAAAGGCTATATTTACTATTTAGTCCAAGTTCATGACACCGAAGCAAAGCCGCCAACTCTGCAGTCTGTTCCGATAGTGAATGATTTTTCAGATGTATTTCCATACGAACTTCCAGGTTTTCCACCGGAACGGGAGATTGATTTTACTATTGATGTGCTACGGGACACCGAACCCATATCTATTCCTCCTTACAGAAGGGCTCCTGCAGAATTGTAGGAGTTAAAGGCACTGCTGAAGGATTTGCTCGAGAAGGGATTTATTAGACCCAATTCATCGCCATGGGGAACACCTGTCTTGTTTGTAAGAAAGAAAGATGGTTCTTTGCGAATGTGCATTGACTATAGGCAATTGAACAAGGTAACGATAAAGAATAAGTATCCGCTTCCGAGAATCGATGATTTGTTTGATCAATTATAAGGTGCTAAGTGATTTTCCTAGATAGACCTGAGGTCGGGATATCACCAGGTGCGAGTTAGAGAAGAAGATATCCCGAAAATGAATTTCGGAACCAAATACGGTCATTATGAATTTCGGGTAATGTCATTTAGGTTGACTAACGCCCCGGTAGGCGTTTATGAATTTGATGAATAATGTATTCAGGCCTTTCCTAGATCTATTCATGATTGTGTTCATCGATGACATTCTGGTATGCTCTTGGTCAGAAGCAGAGCATGCAGATCATTTACGTATTGTCCTTGGGATTCTTCGGACTCGAGAATTATATGCCAACTTTTCAAAATGTGAGTTCTGGTTGAATTCTGTAACTTTTCTGGGCCATATTATCAGCTGATGGCATCCGAGTGAATACTCAGAGAATTGAGGCTGTGAAGACTTGGCCAAGGCTTACAACACCTACAGAGGTCCGTAGCTTTCTGGGATTAGCAGGCTATTACAGAAGGTTTGTGGAAGGATTTTTCTCTATTTTAGCACCATTGATGAAGCTAACTCAGAAATCAGCAAAATTTTAATGGACCGATGCTGGTGAGTGTAGTTTCCAGGAATTGAAAGATAGATTGACTTCAGCCCCAGTCCTGACACTTCCAAAATGATTAGAAGGCTATGTTGTTTATTGTGATGCCTCCGGTGTTGGGTTGGGCTGTGTATTGCTGCAGCACGGTAAGGTTATTACCTATGCTTCCAGGCAGTTGCAGAAACATAAGAAGAATTATCCAACCCATGATCTTGAATTAGCTGCTGTTATTCATGCACTAAAGATATGGAGACATTATTTGTATGGTGTACATATTGATATTTATACCGATCACAAGAGTCTCCAGTACATTTTCAAGCAAAAGGAGTTGAATCTACGACAAAGGAGATGGTTAGAGCTATTGAAAGAGGTGAGTATCTTATATCATCCCGGGAAAGCGAATGTGGTGGCTGACGCTCTTAGCCGTAAATCCATGGGTAGTTTATGTGACGTTCAGCTGAAAAAGAAGGAGTTAGTCTATGAGCTCCACCAACTAGCTATCCTAGGAGTTCGCTTAATGGACTCGGATAATGTAAGAGTTACTGTTCATAACCTAGCTATTTCATCCTTAGACATGGAAGTGAAAAAGCGCCAGTATGAAGATCCCCAGTTGAGTCACTACAGGGATGCACTTCCTAGAAGGAAAAGTCACCATTTGAGATTTTTGCAGATGGGATTCTCAGGTATTCAAGCAGGTTGTGTGTTCCAGATGTTGCCAGATTACGCCGCCAGATTTTGGAAGAAGCTCATCACCCCCCTTATTCTGTTCATCCAGGAGCGACAAAGATGTACAATGATCTTAAGTCAATGTATTGGTAGGATGGCATTAAGAAGGATATAACGGAGTTTGTAGCTCAGTGTCCAAATATCCAACAAGTGAAAATTAAGCATCAAAAGCCAGGAGGATTGCTGCAGTCTATGGAAATTCCAACCTGGAAATGGGAGGTGATCAACATGGATTTTATTATAGGATTGCCCCGTTCTCGGTGTAAGTATGAATCCATATGGTTGACTGTTGACAGACTCACGAAGTCAGCTCATTTCCTACCGGTCAGAACTACATACTCAGCCGAAGATTATGCAAAGTTGTACCTTAAAGAGATAGTGCGACTTCATGGTGTTCCAGTATCCATTATCACAGATAGAGGGTCACAATTTACAGCTAATTTCTGTAAGTCCTTTCAAGAAGGTTTGGGAACTCAAGTGAGACTCAGCATAACATTTCACCCACAGACAGATGGACAAGTTGAACGCACTATTCAAACCTTGGTGGATATGTTGTGAGCATGTGTATTGATTTCGGAGGAAATTGGGACGATCATTTGCCACTTATCGAATTTGCATATAACAACAGTTATCACTCCAGTATCCGAATGGCTCCGTATGAAGCTCTATACGGAAGGAAGTGTAGATCGCCAATTGGGTGGTTTGAAGTAGGAGAGACATAACTAATAGGTCCTGAATTGATTCAACAAGCGGTAGAAAGGATCAAGCTTATTCGAGATCCGTTGTTGACAGCCCAGAGTCTTCAGAAATCTTATGCGGACAACCGTTGATGAAACTTGGAATTCCAGGTTAATGATTGGGTATTCCTGAAAGTGTCGCCGATGAAAGGTGTAATGAGATTTGACAAGAAGGGTAAGCTTAGTCCCCGGTATATTGGACCTTACAAGATTGTGTGCAAGGTAGGACAAGTGGCTTATGAACTAGATCTACCTTCAAAATTGGAGTCAGTTCACTGAGTTTTTCACGTGTCGATGCTCCGTTAGTGTGTTAGAGATCCTTCCAGAATCGTGCCTGTAGATGATGTTCAAGTTACTGAGAAGTTGGCTTATGAAGAAGTACCCATTGCCATACTAGATAGGTAAGTGTGAAAGCTCAGAACTAAATACGTAGCCTTAGTTAAGGTTCTATGGAGAAAAAATAACAGAGAATAGATGACTTGGGAAGCAGAAGAAGATATGAAATCCAGGTATCCGCATTTATTTCCACCCCCTAAAGAGGTTTAGGATGAAGTTCAAGATGAGAGCTATTGTCCTCAGGTATGTAAAACTTTCTTTTAATGTCTTTGGGTCGTGTGTGGCCATGTTTTCTTTGGGTTGTAGCCTTGTGAGGCGATGCTATTTTGGGTTGCTGTGACATGATGGTAGTACCATATTACAGGGGAAACTTTGACAAATTTTTTGTAGAACTCTCGAGAACCCAACATTCTAGGACGAATGTTTTTAGGGGGGGGGGGGGGGAATGTTACGCCTCTTGTTTTCATCACAGTTGAACTTATGGTTCCTAGTCGGGTATGCATTAGGAATGGAGACCCGTGCCTGAGTTTTGGAGACAGAAAGTGTCTTACCCTATGTACAAATGTACCAGCAGGTATTCCTGGTAACTTACAGGATTGGAAGTTGAACGAATCGAATCGACGCAATCTGAACTGATTTGGGGAGATTTGGAGACATCAGTCAGCATCGACGGGCCGTCAAAATGTTTCTGCAACGTCGGATCCGCAGGCGCAGGTCGACGGGTCGTTGACCCGCTCGTCGAACCGCCTCGCTGGAATTTTCTGGTTTCCATTATAAATGGATGACCCTTGTTCATAATTTTCATTGCCTACCTTCTCCACAAGTTTTGAAAGCTCTAGAATATTCCACACACCATATTAACACAAATCCAAGGGAAATCAAAGATTAAACACAAAGAGTCAGGAGAATCAAGTGCAAATAGTCTCACTAGGGTTTGTAGAAGTCAAGAATCCCTTTGGTATTGAAGTTGGGGTTTTTCTCTAGTGAAGTATCTTCATCCAAGGTTCATTTCTATATGATCAAAGGTGAGTTTTACATCCATTCCATGTTTTGGAATAGACTTGGATATATTTTGATATGTAAGAATTGATATTGAGGTTGTGGATGTTGTTGTTGACGTTTGAGTTGAGATAGATAGTAAGTGATGTAAATGGTCTAATGGTGGCATATGTTATCTTGTTTGTAGACTTATGAATTTGAGAAGTAGATGTTGGACAATTAGATACGCTCCGAGGTATGTTAAGGCTGCCCCTTTTATTCTTTTGGCATAATCGTTATTATCTGAACGAATACAGTAACCGAGCGAGTTCCAAAGACTCTACTCTTAGATGGTACAGGATTCATCGTATCCTTGATTTCCTGTGTTTTATGTCTATGGCTTCCAGATATCTTATGTTACCCAGAGTAGTCCAGAGTATACATTTCATGAGTCCTTCATGCATTTATATATATGTATAGCTATTTTCTCACACCGTGCCGCGCTATAGTCGGCCGGGCAGGCGCATAGATGCGTACACCATTGCAGTGGGCAACTTATGATATCATCCCGAACGCGGGATGCCCTGATGCAGGATGATGATGATAAAACCGTGCCTATATGGACGGGCAATATACTATTCATTCGATGATAACACCATACCTATATAGTCGGGCAGTTTACTATATATATAGATGTATATGATTTTTTTAAAGAGAGCATGCATATCATACACCGTAGAGGCACTTTCAGTTATACAGATGTTTTCAGATATTCAGTCATACAGATGCATTCAGATAGTCAGTTTGCTCATGAGTTCAGATTCCTTTCATGATTCTTATGTCTATGTTATTCTTTTGCCTTACATACTCAGTACATTGTCCGTATTGACTCCCCTATTGCTCGAAGGGCTGCGTTCATGCCTGCAGGTTCAGGTGGACAGACAGGCGGACCAGCTCAGAAGGACATCCACTCAGCGACAGTCAGTGTGCTCTACTTGATCCGGAGCTGCAGTCTATTTTTGTATGCCATTTTGAGATGTGTATAGGCATTTATGGGTATAGCGACGCCCTGTTCCGTCCTTTCTATAGCTTTCTGTTCCATTAGAGGTATGTAGACAGTTGTTTGTAGTTGATACATGATTTAGCCTTGTTGGCTCCTATTCTTTTGTGTACAACATATGTAGCGACCTTTTCGGCTTGCACTGTTCTTTTCAGTACATATATATATATATATATATATATATATATATATATGATGTTGTTCTTGTATGAGTCAGTATGATTCAGTTATAAGTCATATGGGCCACCCCGTTAATCAGTGATGTTCAGGTACGAGTATAGGGGTGCTTGGTCAATAGAGGTCAGGCACTCGTCACGACTCACCTACGTGGGTCGTGACAGAAGTTGTATCAGAGCAGTTCCGTCCTAGGGTTGTTTACAGATCGTGTCTAGTAGAGTCTTGTTTATGGGTGCGTTGTGTCACACCCTAACACTGGTAAGGCATGACGGGCACCCGACTCTCATCAGAGTCAAGCGAACCCTTAGACATTCGCTCTATCAAAACCTGTTATTTCAAAAACTTTTAAGAACATAAAACTTTTCTAAAAAAAAAATCATTATCTTTATAACGATTACGAAAACTTTCAATCAAATAAGTACTTTAAACCAATTTAAATCATCTAAAATACATACTCTTTTAAAATCCACAAATGACTCAATTGACATCACTTTTTCGACATCTCGACAAACATACCGCAAGACACTGTCTAAGAAGTAAACTGAACATTATGAGTCAGGACAGGGCCCTGACATGCCCATAATCATACATATCTATACATGACTCAGCACAACTCCAGAATGAGGTGGAACTTGCCAATCCCAGCTGACGTCCAAGCATCCTAGCTATACACTTAACCTGCCAAACAATCTGGGGTTGCGGGCATGAACGCAGCGTCCCCAGGCAAAAGGACGTCAGTACGGACAATGTACTAAGTATGTAAGGTGGTAACAAATCATAATTTGACGTAGGAGAGAAGAAATCACAATCTAACTCAATACCTGCAGCCTTCGTTGGAAGAAACATAAATGTGCACACGAAGTATCAAAACAATCTTTAAGTAAATAGTGCAATCCAACACACATGCCGCTTCCGACATGTTAACAGAATGGTCCCTTCGGACAGCAGCTTCCGGCTAGTATCACAATAGTCCCTTCGGATGGCCGCTTCCGGCATAATAATGATGACCCCTTCGGGCAGTCGCTTTCGGCTTAACTAGGGTGGCCCCTTCGGGCAACCGCTTCCGGTTTAATATCACCATCATATCAACACAAACTCAATCCACAAATATCAATTTCAATTCAAATCATAAGTCACTAATCAATTCATCACAATCTAGTTATTAGCCTTAGTTTTTCATAAGAAGTTATCAAATTTGTATCTCACTAGACTTCGGAGGACATACTTCTAGGTTTGAGGGTAGAATTGTTATGAAATTCTTACTACTTATATTCTACTCAATTTCATCTTATTGCCCTACCCAAAGAATAAATGATCATATCAATACAAAGGGATGATACTATGGAATGTAAACATAAATCGTAAATGAAGTGAAGTAGTAAAATCTCGCACCCCCTTCGGAGTGGTTTTGAAAAATCAAACTTTATGTTTCATTTAGTATAAAACTTCGAAATCGTTAGTAAAACCATATAAAAAACTCAACTTGGCACCTTATAGGTGTTCCTTTCAGAACGGAATAGGAGTACAATATCAATAAGCCATCACAAGAAACATTTAGACCTTACTCGTCTAAGAATGGAGTCATATGTAGTACATATAGAACAAATAACAACAAGAATCATGCCAAAGGAAGAAAGGTTTGCCTTACATACCTTTTCCGCTTCCAGCCAACCACAGTCCATCTTCGGGTCATGCTAATCTATCAACAATATCAATTTACCAACAATCAATCCAATATATATCCTTATAATCAAGCCCTTAAACTTATCTCTATTTCTAACGGAATTTTGACAGCATTTCCTTTATAAATTGGACAACCCCGAAAATCCAATTCAGCTAAATTATCAACAACAACATCAAACAATAATATCAACAATAAATATACATCATAACTCAGATATTTCCATCCATTTAACTCCACTGAAACAGCCCCACCTTCATAGACTTCCCAAAAATGCCAAACGAGCTTTTAACATTATTTCCTTCTTTCTAATCTGTTAAAACTCTAAATAAACACTTTAATAACATAAAAGGAACCTTATACATACCTTAGAAGCATATCAACCACGAAATACCATCCCCCAAGCTCAATAATTAGGTTAAAACAATGACGACAACTCGTACTACACTTTATCCTTCACGAGCCTCGGGATTCAGGGCCTTGAACTTGATCGAACCCTTGCTTTATCTCTATAAACTCCCCTCACTCTCTCTCTACCATTTTATGTACTTTTGGGTATGAAATGAGGATGATAAGGGTTAAAACCTCCCTTAAATAGCAAGGGAAGTGGGCCTGACCCGACTTGGAGTCGGGTTGGGCCGAGCCCACTGCCCAGCTTGACCTTTCTGTCTAAAAACATCCATAAATTTTTATCCCTATATCTTGTGAAGGCCCACCACCTATGGTTGGAAATATAATCCAATTATCTACAACTTTCAGATTTGAAGTTTTCCCAAATTCCCAAATAATGATGGGGTTATGGCCTCCCGAAGTCAGATCACCAGAAAACGTAACTTAAAAACATCTTTTTGGAGGGCTTACACTTGGATTTGGCTCAAGAATCCTTCTTGAGTTGTGTTTAACTTCACATATATTGTCCATATAAATTGTCATATGTCCTTTATAAAAATTCCATCATTTGGGCCCCACCTCAGCTTACGGTTACGAGGGCTATATATCTTTTAACGTATCATTCCAATCATATTGTACGAATTCCAAATATCATACTCATGCTATACTCATGATAATACGGTAGAATTTCATCCTTTATACTTGTAATATTTTCTCCTCCTTGAGCTCACATTAAGCCGTCTGCAGCCTTAGTAACGCGAAATTTTATGGGTGTATCACGTTGTGCCCCACACTTATAGACAGGAGGCTACAGGACATTTAGGAAATTGTCATTACTTCTCTCTTAGATCGTGCAATAGAGTCGTGTGTTAAGAGTTCGTCTTCTAATAATTTGTTCTGATTTCAGTGATGCCTCGCAAGAAAGCTACAGCTGCCCAGAAGGGCAAGAGAGTGGCTGGTGAGGCCACTACCCGTACTCAATGAGCTACCAGGGCTCGGGGTGAGTCTCATAGTGAGAGCCTATATCATACTTCGCATACCCCGCCTCCAGCACCTGCCCCAGTTCCTCAGCAGATGCACCGGGCCAGGATATGCGGGATGCTATACAGTTATTGACTAGATTGGTAGCCGCTCAGGCTCAGTGTCAGGGAGTTGGTGTTGATCAGGCAGACTGAGCTGGTAGTGTAAGGGTTAAGACTTTCCTCAGGTTAGATCCTCCAGGGTTCTCCATGTTGAGGCAAAATATGGAACCCCAAGACTTTATTAATAGTATGTAGAGGACTTTGAGGGTTATGCACGCTGATGAGGTCGAGTCAGTGGAGTTGACTTCTTATAGGCTCCGTGATGTTGCAGTGCAATGGTATCAGACATGGGAGTTATCTAGGGGAGAGAATGCCCCTCCGGCAGTTTGGTGAGAATTGTTAGACACCTTTATTCGTCATTATTTGCCTCCAGAGGTTCGGTGGGCCTGAGCAGACAAGTTTTTGCATATTCAGCAGGGCAGTATGAGTGTTCAGGGGTACAGTGTATACTTTGATTCATTGGCCAGATATGCCCCAGCTATGGTGGCTGAGATGGAGGATTGAGTTCATCATTTCGTGGCTGGTCTAGGACCACATTTGATTGATGAGTGCACGACAGCTACGTTACAGCCGGGTATGGATATTTCCCATCTATAGGCATATGCACAGAATCTGGAAGATCGTAAGCATCAGCGGAGAACAGAGCGTGAGCGTGACCGGGGCCATGGTAAGAGGGATAGGTCTTTAGATATGGGTGGTGAGTTCAGGGGAGGACAGAGACAACAACATTCCCAGTACCCATTTCATTCCGCAGGGAGTGCACCTCTGTGGTTTTTAGGCCAGAGGTTTGATCGGTCTTCTTATTCCGGAGCGGGTCAGAGTTCGAGAGTTTCAGGTTCTCAGCATCGACCGGAGTCAGGCCAGATGAGACCGTCTATGCCGCGGTGCACCCAGCATGGTAGATTACATTCTGGACAGTGTCGATTGGGATCAGATGCTTATTATGCTTGTGGCTAGCTAGGTCATGTGATGAGGGAGTGTCCGTCGAGAGGGGGTGTAGGTATTGTTCAGCCCACATGGTCCATAGCTGGTTCTTCTTCTTCAGTATGCCCCTCAGGGCAAAGTTCTCAGACACTAGCAGGATGTGGTAGAGGGAGGAGTGGAGCGTCTGATTTGAGCGGACATCAGCACCGCATTTATGCATTAGCTGGTAGACAGGATCGTGAGTTGTCTCCTGATGTTATTACCTATATACTATTAGTCTCCTCCTACGATGTATACACACTGATTGACCCAGGTTCCACTTTGTCATATGTTACTCCATTTGTTGCTGGCAAGTTTAGGGTAGAGCCTGAATAGATTAAACCTTTTGAAGTATCTACGCCAGTTGGTGATCCAATTATAGCTATTTGAATATATCGAGGTTGTGTAGTGATAGTTTGTAATCACCATACCCTATAAAATTTGATTGAGTTAGGCATGATTGATTTTGATGTTATTATGGGTATGGATTGGTTGACTTCTTGTTATGCTAATGTTGATTACAGAATAAATATAGTTCAATTCTAGTTTCCCGACGAGCCAGTCCTAGAGTGTAAGGGTAATGCTGCCTCGCCATAGGGTAGGTTTATTTCCTACCTTAAGACAAGAAAGATGATCAGGAAAGGTTACATTTATCACCTAGTCCGGGTCCAGAATGTGCAGGCAGAGTCACAGACCCTTAAGTCTGTCCCTGTGGTTAATGAGTTTCCTGAGGTGTTTCCAGATGAGCTTCCAAGCATTCCGCCGGAACAGGAGATTGATTTTACTATTGATCTATTACCAGGTACTCAGCCAATATCTATTCCTCCTTATAGAATGACACCTGCAGAGTTGAAGGAATTGAAGGAGCAATTGAAGGATTTACTCGAGAAAGGCTTTATTAGGCCTAGTCATCGTCGTGGGGAGCGCTGGTATTATTTGTAAGGAAGAAGGATGGCTCTTTGCAAATGTGTATTGATTATAGGCAACTGAATAAAGTGACTATAAAGAATAAGTATGCGCTTTCGAGAATTGATAATTTATTTGATCAATTGTAGGGTGTAAAATCTTTCTCAAAGATAGACTTGAGATCAGGGTATCATCAGGTTAGGGTGAAGGAAGCAGATATTTGGAAGACGACATTCAGAACTAGATACAGGCACTATGAGTTCCGCGTCATGTCATTCAGATTAAATAATGCTCCAGCTGTATTGATGGACTTGATGAATCGTGTATTCAGACCCTTCCTAGATCTATTCGTAGTCATGTTCATAGATGATATTCTGGTTTATTCACCATCAGAGGCCGAGCATGAAGGTCATCTACATGCAGTGCTTAGAGTTCTTTGAGATAGAGAATTATATGTGAAGTTCTCTAAGTGTGAATTCTGGTTGAACTCTATGCCTTTCCTTGGTCACATTATTTCAGATGAAGGCATTAGAGTAGATACTCAAAAGATTGAAGCCATGAAGAATTTGCCAAGGCCCACGACACCAATGGAGATATGTAGTTTCTTGGGTTTGACAGGATATTATAGGAGGTTCGTAGAGGGATTTTTTTCTCTTTCAGCCCCGTTGACCAAGTTGACTCAGAAATCAGCCAAGTTTCAGTAGATGGATGCATATGAGCGGAGTTTTCAGATATTGAAGGATAAGTTGACCTCAGCACCCATCTTTAATCTTCTAGAGGGAACATATGGCTATGTGGTATATTGTGATGCTTCAGGTATTGGTTTGGGCTATGTATTAATGCAACACAGTAAGGTTATTGCTTATGCTTCTAGGCAGCTGAAGACGCACGAGAAGAATTATCCAACCCATGATCTTGAGTTAGCTGCAGTGATTCATGCCTTGAAGATGTGGAGACACTATTTATACGGTGTTCATGGTGATATTTATATTGATCACAAGATCTTCCAGTATATCTTTAAGCAGAAGGATTTGAATTTATGTCAGAGGCGATGGCTAGAGTTGTTGAAAGATTATGATGTTGATATTCTGTATCATCCTGGAAAGGCTAATGTAGTAGCCGATGCCCTTAGTCGTAAATCCATGAGTGTCCTGTCATATTTGCAGCCAGAGAAGAGAGAGCTAGTCCGCGAAGTTTGTCGGATAGCCAGTCTTGGAGTTCGATTGATAGATTCAGGTGATACAGGAGTTACGATTCAAGATACCGCAATGTCATCTTTTGTAGCTGAGATAAAGGAGCGTCAGTATGAAGATCCTATTTTAGTTCATTATAGGGACACAACTCCTCATAAAAAAAAGACACCCTTCGTGATCACAGGAGATGGGGTACTCAGGTATTGAGGTAGATTGTGTGTTCCTAATGTTGCAGGCCTCCGTCAGCAAGTTATGAGGGAAGCCCACTATTCTCGCTATTCTATTCACCCAGGCACAATCAAAATATACCATGATATCAAGGAAATTTATTAGTGGGATGGTATGAAAAGAGATATAGCAGAATTTATTGCTCATTGTCCGAATTGTCAGCAAGTCAAAATAGAGCACCAGAAGCCCGGAGGATTATTACAGGCTATGGAGATTCCAACATAGAAATGAGAGGAAATCAATATGGATTTCATCACAGGTTTGCCCCGTACTCCGCGGATGTATGATTCAATGTGGGTCATAGTTGATAGGCTTACAAAGTCAGCTCACTTCCTGCCTGTCAGAACTACTTATTCAGTTGAAGATTATGTGAAGCTCTACCTTAGAGAGATTTTACGAATTCATGTTGTTCCTACAGCCATTATTTCAGATAGAGAGGCGCAGTTCACAGCTAACTTCTGGAAATCTTTTCAGAATGGATTGGGGACTCATGTGAGTCTTAGTACTGCATTTCATCCGCAGACAGATGAACAAGCGGAGCGTACTATACAGACACTTGAGGATATGCTAAGATCTTGTGTGATTGACTTTCGAGGTAGCTGGGATGATCATTTGCCTCTTATTGAGTTTGCATACAATAACAGTTATCATTCCAGTATCCAGATGGCTCCTTATGAGGCCTTATACGGGCGGAGATATAGATCACCTATAGGGTGGTTTGATGTTGGAGAAATCATCTAGTATGACCAGACTTGATATAATAAGCAATTGACAAAGTGAAAGTGATTCAAGAAAAGTTGCTAGCGGCGCAAAGTCGACAGAAATCCTATGCAGATAATTGGTGGCATAAGCTAGAGTTTGAGGTAGGCGATTGGGTCTTCCTAAAAATCTCACCTATGAAGGGAGTGATGAGATTTGGCAAGAAGGGTAAGTTGAGCCCTCGATACATTGGGCTATATAGAATTATTCGTATAATAGGTCAGGTGGCATATGAGTTGGAGCTACCTTCTGAGTTGGAGTCTGTACATCCAGTATTTCATGTGTCCATGCTCCGTAAGTGTATAGGGGATCCCTCGAGAATCGTATCGGTAGATGATATGCAGGTGGCCGAGCAGTTATCTTACGAGGAGGCCCCAGTGGCTATATTGTATAGAAAAGTCCGTCGATTGCGAACTAAGGATGTGGCTTCCATTAAAGTTCTGTGGAGAAACAAGAATGTTGAAGAAATGACTTGGGAGGTTGAAGAAGAAATGAAGGCTAAGTACCCGTAGTTGTTTCCATTGCCCTAAGAAGCTCAGTTTGGGGCACCATCACCTCCAGGTATTGGTTTTTATATGTAGTTATTGTGATTGGTCGTGTGAGGCCATGGTGTTGTATATTTTAGCATGTAGCCTTGCGTGGCATTATTTTGGGTTACTGTGTACAAGCTCGATTGGTATATTTACAGAGGAGACTCTACCAAAATTTTTATAGCCCAAGACTTGTATGAACATTCGAGGACGAATGTTTCTAAGGGGAGGAGAATGTTACGCCTCTCATTTTTGTCGTATGAAATCCCATGGTTTCCTAATCAAGTGTTCCCTTGGAATAGAGATCAGTGACGCAACCTTTGAACCTACAGGGGAAAATCGACGGACCGTCGACACGTCGACCGGTCGTCGACCCGTGTCGCTGGAACATTTTAGTTCCATCAATAAATAATTAGTCCCACGATTTTATTCCTCATTTCCTCATTCTCAGACCAGAGAAAACCTTAGATACTTCGTCTCATCATTTTCTATTATATTGGAAGACTTTTAGCAAGATTCGAGCCCCGTAAACCCGAGCTAGTGAAGAAAAAGGTTGTTCCTAGGGTTTCCTTGAAGTTGATGAGCTTGGGAATTGGAGTTAGAGTTTGATTCTTTGTATCTTAGCTCCTTCAAGGTATGTATATGATTCTTATCCTTGTGTTTGAGTTACTATCAAGAATTTTAGCGGTTTTAAGCAAAGGGAAGATAATTATGGAAGTGGTAAGTTGAATAAGGGTTAAGGTGAGACTGAGGGCTGTTGGAGAGAGGATTTGGAATAGACTTGGCTATATTTTGATATGTAAGAATTGATATTGAGGTTGTGGATTTTGTTGTTGACGTATGAGTTGAATTAGATAGTAAGTGATGTAAATCGTCTAACGGTGGCCTATGTTATCTTGTTTGTAGACTTACGAATTCGAGAAGTAGACGTTGGACAATTAGATGCGCTCCGACGTATATTAAGGCTGTCCCTTTTATTATTTTGGAATGATCCTTATTATCTGAACGAATGTAGTAAATGAGCGAGTTCCAAAGACTCTACTCTTAGATGGTACAGGATTCATCATATCCTTGATTTCCCGTGTTTTATGTCTATGGCTTCCAGAGATCTTATGTTACCTAGAGTAGTCCAGAGTATACTTTTAAGCGTCCTTCATGCATTTATATATATGTATAAATATTTTCTCACACCGTGCTGCGCTATAGTCGGCCGGGCAGGCGCATAGATGCGTACACCATTGCAGTGGGCAACTTATGATATCATCCCGAACGCGGGATGCCCTGACGCAGGATGATGATGATAAAACCGTGCCTATATGGACGGGCAATATACTATTCATTCGATGATAACACCATACCTATATAGTCGGGCAGTTTACTATATATATAGATGTATATGATTTTTTTAAAGAGAGCATGCATATCATACACCGTAGAGGCACTTTCAGTTATACAGATGTTTTCAGATATTCAGTCATACAGATGCATTCAGATAGTCAGTTTGCTCATGAGTTCAGATTCCTTTCATGATTCTTATGTCTATGTTATACTTATGCCTTACATACTCAGTACATTGTCCGTACTGACTCCTCTATTGCTCGGGGGGCTGCGTTCATGCCTGCAAGTTCAGGTAGACGGACAGGCAGACCAGCTCAGTAAGACGTCCACTCAGGGACAGTCAGTGTGCTCCACTTGATCCGGAGCTACAGTCTATTTTTGTATGCCATTTTGAGATGTGTATATGTATTTATGGGTATAACGGGGCCCTGTTCCCTTCTTTTCTACAGCTTTCTGTTCCATTAGAGGTCTGTAGACAGTTTTATGTAGTTGATACATGATTTAGCCGTGTTGGCTCCCTTTCTTTTGTGTATTGCATATGTAGCGGCCTTGTACAACATATGTAGCAGTCTAGTCGGCTTGCAGTGTTCTTTTCAGTGTGTGTGTATATATATATATATATATGGGACACCCAGTTATTCAATGATGTTCAGGTACGAGTATAAGGGCGCTTGGTCAATAGATGTCAGGCACTTGTCACGACTCACCGGCGTGGTTCGTGACAGGAAGAATGTTACACTTTGGAAATTTTGTGTCGTTTGCATTATGAATAAACTCACGCAAGCCTAAAGTGGACATGAATCCCTTACAAGGTTAAGGAGGGTATTTAATAATTTTAAGTGTGTACCTTAAGGTTTTGGAGTTAAATGAATCGGCGTAAGTAAGTTCGTTGAGGGATTGGAAATTTGAGTGATGTTTTGCGAAGATTTGGTGTTATTTGAGTTATACAATGCTTAGCATTACTTTGAGGGGCAGTTATAGGGATCCTTATATGGTTAATGAAGTTTTATACAAGTGCCAAGAAGGTTCCATAAGGATTGGAGGTCAAAAGAATTGAAAAGAACGCATTTTCTCGAAAATCGGAGTTTGTGGACCAGTATACTGGCTGCAAACTCACCAAATTGGCTGGCCTCACTGCCCAACCTCCTTCCCCAGGAGAGGAGGGGAGATGCGGCCGCATACTCATTCTGCTGAGCCGCATCTCCACCGCAAATTGTAGCGGGATGATGATTTTAAGACCTTTTTAAGTCCCAAAGGATCCCATTTTCATATCCATCTCTCACACTTATTTCCCCACATTATTAGAGATTTCTTGAAGGTTCTACAATACTCCAAAACCTTACACACCATTAAAAGAAAAGATCAAACCTCAAAAACTCCAAGATAACCTAAGGAAGATGATGGTTCTTGCTTCTCTTCAATGTTGTGATGAACTTGATCTTGGAAGGATTTGAGTGAGGTGAAGTTTTTATATTATAAGGTATGTTCTTCATCTTATTTATATATTAAGTTGATTTAATGGTTTAGCAAGTCTTGGAGAGGAAAGAATCATAGAAAAGAAGTCATAAAGTGTTGAATTGAGTTTATAACTATGAGGTGAACTTGAAAGGGGATTTTGGATGGATTTAAGATTAATTTGAATGTAATTCCTTGATTATGATATTTTTGATGTTATTATTGTTGTTTGGGAGTTGTGTTGGAGTTTGGTGGAAGTTAATAAAATAGAGGAAGTGCTGCCTAAATTCTGCTAGCTCGTTAATTACACTAGTTTGAACTTAAGAGTGTTTTCAAGACTTAACCTTTGTATGAATCCTCTTGAATGTAGATTTTCGTGCTTGGGAGGAGAACGTTAAGTAATTAGGGAGACGTAAAGGTATGTTAAGGCTAACCCTTTCTTTCTTGAGGCATGATTCCTTCATTATGAACCCATACATGATATCCATAATGTCCTATATCCTAGAAATACTAGAAGCTCATGATTCTCAAGGTTCTTATGACATTGTTGATAAATGTTCCCTATGATGATAATGATAATGATGATGATGATGATGATTCCATTTCTAGAGATACCAAAGCTTATAGTTCTTGATTGTTCTGATGATATTATTGAGCTTGTTCCATGACTATTGGGTTTATTCATTGATGTTAATCTCATCTTATGGTTATTGTTTTTTCAAGGTGAGATATAGTAATGATGATGATTCTATAATACAAATCGAAGGTTTACCGACCTGACGTCACTCCGATAGAGTAGTAACATTTTATTTGGGATCTCATGCATTCTTTATATTTGTAGTTATTTTCTCACACCGAACCATGCTATAGTCAGCCGGATACGACATGTAGATGTGCACACCACTGCAGTGGGTACGTTATGATGTTACCCCAGACGCGGGATGATATGATATATGGACCGGGCTGCAAGTTCCGCAGCTATATATATATATATATGTATGTATGTATTAAAAAAAAAAATTAAAAAATAAGCATGCATGACATCCTCCTTAAGAGGCATCCAGATGTACAGGTTATCTCTCTTATTTTATGTTACTTTCGATATCTGTATTATGTTGTTATTCATGCCTTACATACTTAGTACATTATTCGTATTGACGTCTCTTTTCTTGTGGACGCTACGTTCATGCCCGCAAGTAGGCAGGGAGACGGATCAGATCCTTAGGTGCTTCTTCAGTGATTTCTCAAGAGCACTCCATTTGCTTCAGAGATGCAGTCTAGTGGTATTATTCTTTTGTGTACATATTTGGGCACGACAGGGTCCTGTCCCATCTTTATGATTTCATGCACTCCATGTAGAGGCTCGTAGAAAGATGTATATAGTTAGAAGCTTTATAACCTTATCGGTTCATAACTTTTCATATCATTTTTGGCAGCCTTGTCGGCTTGTATATATATATATATATAAATGGGCATAGTTGATGATGATCATATCGATGAGATATTATTTTGTGGATTCATTCCCTTGTAGATTATGATAATTATGAGTTTGCCATGTGGTCCACCTAGATATGATTATAAGAAGTATGCTAAGAGGTGCTCGGTAGATTAGCTCCAGGTGCCCGTCATGGCCCTCCGGCTGGGTCGCGACACTTTGGATTCAAGGTGAAGTGATCTTGGAAATGAAGTGTTCTTGAGCTCCTAAGGTAAGATTCCATCGTATTTCCATGTTTATGAGCTTATATGATGGTTATGCTAAGTTTGGAGGGAAAGAAGTTGGAGGGAAGGTTCAAATATGAACTTGAGTTTATGTTGAGTCGTAATCTAGCTTGAGTCATGTTGTTAATGTGTTTTTTGAGCTAAAATCTTGTTATAAGGATAGTAGTTGGTGTTGAGATTGTATTGAGAATGTTATACTTGGTATAATTGGAGGAAGAAAGTGTATAAGTGTCATATACAAAGCGTATATTGGATTGTTTTGTTGTTAATCTTGGGGTTAGTAGTGATGTGAAATTAAAGAGACTTATATGAGGTTGTTGTTGTGTTGTTGGCTGCTAGGTGTGCTGTAGTGACTAAGGAGATTGGAGTACTAGTCTGACAGATTCGTTGTGGGATTTTGTTGATAACTTGAGGTATGTTAAGGCTAACATTCTTCTTTTGGCATGATCCTCATGAACGAAACGTAAACGTAACGCTACCCATAATGATTCCATTCTTAGCAGATAGAGTTGTCCTATGTTGATTCATGTTCCAATGATATTGTTTATAGTATGTCCTTCTTCAGATTCAATATTCTTCATAGAGTCACATGACGATGAAAATGCTATTTCATAATGATGATCGGAGATGTAACGACCTTACGTCACTCTGATAGATTCAGGATGCACTTTTATCACATTCATGCATTGCATATTATATATATACATATATATATAGACACACACACACATATAGTATGACCCCACAGACGTTATATACGCGTATACTTATATTATATCTATATGGGGTATGGGGAAGGTGACGAGATTATATACGCACTACCACCTAATCAGCTGGTCATATGATGATGATTATGCCCACAGAGGCTGATGTGATGATAATTATACCCACAGAGGCTGATATGATACAATGGGATACCATAGAGGCTTGATAGGAGTTATATATGCATTCTTTTTATCCTACATACTTTCATGTCTTCTTTATGTTACTTTCATGCCTTACATACTCAGTACTTTGTTCGTACTGACGCTTCTTTCACCTGGGGGATGCTGCGTTTCATGCCCGCAGGGTCAGGTAGATAGGTTGACGATTCGCCTCCGAAGGTTGTTGCTCAGCTAATACTGGAGCACTCCCCTTGTCCCGGAGTTGCTGTTGTGTTTTGGTACGTTATATTTTTGTTGGACATACGAGTATGGCCGGCCCAGTCCCGACCTTGTTATTTCATGTACTCTATTAGAGCCTTGTAGACAGTTATGGTATAGCTAGAATTCGTATGGCCCCGTCGACGTATATTTTGTTGTATTGTTGTCTATGATGGCCTTTTCGGCTTGTACAGTTTTTTCCAGCATAGTTATATATAGATGTCCTTTGGGCTCGTTCCTTTTCAGTATAGTTCTCTTATGATCTAGCAAATTACCATCTAATGACCCTTTTGGTCCACCCTTGTTCATGATTATGATACAACAACATGATTAGCAGTGCTCGGAAGACAGGGCTCGGGTGCTCGTCATGGCCATCCAATTTGGGTCGTGACATTACACATGATCCTAGAGTGAAATCAAAGGTATACACCACCAATAAAACTTTGGGAATCCTATGGTGCTCACTAGATTGTTCTTCCTTTTCTTATGGTTAATTTAAGGAATCCTTCAAGGTGAAGTAATCTTAAATTTGGAGCTGTTCTTGGTGTTTAAGGTAATATTCACCCTCTTCTATATGTATTTGAGATTATACAAGCTATAACTAGATTGTTTGGTTGAGAACTTGCAAAGTAAAAGTCGAAAATTGTTTTTGAGTTGTTGTAGTTTATAGGACTGTTTTGGAAGTGTTCCAAGCTGAAGCAAGCTATAATCTGAGTTGTTTTGGTTGTATTGAAAGTAAGAAATCCATTCCCCTTGATCTATATGAGTTGGTGCTAGATATAGTTGTGTTATCTCATGCATTGTTAATGATAATATGAGGATTAGAAGGGAAGTAAGCGAAGATATACGCCGTAGAGTCATATATAGAATGATTGCCGATAGTCGTCTAATTTAGTTATTATACCTTCTTGTTAATAGTAGTGATGCTTTCCTTATTGTAGGTTGAAAATAGAGGAAGGATGGTTATTAATCAACACCCAAGGATTGAGATTAAACAACGTAAGGCTATTCCTTGACCCACCGTTAGGGCACAACGCGTGTTGTTTGTTTCTTAGATGAATCATGAAAGTCTAAAGCCCATGAATGTATTGCCTTCATTTTGTAAGCCTTGTGAATTTAATAAGCAATGGTATATGTCCAAACTCAGTTTTACTCAAGCGTTTTACTTATAAGAGTCGATTTCCTCGTAAGAGTTTTCGAAGCTTGACAATCCTTATACAATAGATGAAAGGTTATGGGTAATGACCAAAATATGGTAAATCAAGAGACTATAGAATAACACTTAAGGTAAATGATATTATGAGCTTACTGTCGAAGAAGTTGATGGGGGACATAGAGTGAAAGATAAGGTAAACAGAATAACGAGACTCAAGTTGCCCCTATTGAGTCATAGAGCATTCTTTAGGACAAGCTGTGTTAACACCGAAGCATACAAGCCTTTATAAGAGTCTAGTAGTCGACGGGACTAGGATATAAAACAAGACGAACTTAGATGATATAGTCGAGCATGATTTTCCCGGAGGTGAGTTGATGAAGAGAGATAGCCCATGAGTCTGACGAGTATATGAGAATTATAGAAACGTGAGCATGTAGTTCCCATCTAATGCAATCCAAATTACCATGGTGACAACGCAAGTGTTCAAGCCGAGGAGACCCAAATTGAAGCCCGAGAGGATGTGGATTGAAGCCCAAGATCTGCCCCACAGAAAGAACAAGTCTAGCAGCCTAAATTAGGACTTCTAAAAGCTCTAGTGTGGACATGAGGGGCTGGTCTAATGTGAACGAAGGAAGCTTCCATTTTTGTGTTTTCTAAGGTTATTAAAGGCTATTTTGACTTTCATAATGTGTAGTGGCTTTCTAGGCTTCTAGGAGTACGCATTTTGTAGTCTTCTATGCACCTCGAAGACTACACTTCCATTTATTTTTTTTGACTAGTATATTTTAAGAACCTTATTTAAAGGTGCTTGTATTTCATTTGAAAGGAACCTATCTTTGAATATTGAATATTATTGAAACCCTTTAGTCTCGAATGACTAGTGTTAATTTGGTGGACTCCAAATTGTACAACCCCCATTTGATCATTCAATTTGCAAGAGATTACTATTCTCTTGAGGACTGTTGCATAAGATAGGTGCCTTTGATCCTTTTGGAAGGTAACTAGGACTAGTTCTTCTAGTTATTGTCCAATTGTTTATCAATTGTGTCTTCTTTCTATCTTTGTTATTTTTTCTTGCATCATTTGGTATCAGAGCCTAGTATAGATTTGTTCCAACAAATCTATTCTTGGGTTTGGTATTCACAAAAAAAAAAAAATCTGGAAAAAAAAATCCAAAATTCGTTTGAATTCCTTGTTTTGTTGTTGATTCCAGTGTTAGATTCGAGTTCCTTAGTGTTCTTAGGTTCTAAATCTGAAGTTTTGAGTCAATTAAAGTTAGATTTTCAATTTCCACCATTGTTAGACTTTGAAACTTGAAGATTCAAAGTCTGTCTTATAGAAGTGGTTGAAATTGAGGGTTGAAAGTTGTTGGGTTGATTTCTCCTAGTTAAGAAGGGCAAGAATCCAAAAATTGGAAAGATTTGGAGTATTTCGGTGTTCTTGATCTATTTGGTGAATCTGATTTTTGGTGTTTGAAGACTTGTGTTCGTGGATGTTCACATGTTCAAGAAAAAGTTCATGAACCATTATTTCTAAAGTCTCCAATTGTGCCATTAGTTTAGGTGTTTTGGGTGATCCATGGTGATATTTGGAAACTAGACATCAAGATGGTCATTTTGGTATATCATTTGAAATGTTTTGAATGCTTGTGTTCTTGAGTGTTCATAAATATTTTGTGAATGTTCATGTGTGTTCTTGATAATTTCAGATTTACTAACTTTGTTTGATCTAATTTTGGTGATAAGTTAAGCTTTCAAGGTGTTAGGGAGTGTGAAAGCTGTTTTGGGAGTCAAAGGGACTAGTCAAGAGTTGATTCCCAAGGAGTTGGTGCATTGAACCCCTCCAAAACGTGGAGAAGGGGGCTGCACTCATTAGGAGAAGTCAAAAATCAGTTTGGGGTGTGTGAAAGGGTGTAGAGGCAAACAAATAGTCAAACTATTAATTGACACAAGTTCCCAAGTCAATTCTTGGGAAGACTAATAGTCACCTTGAGAAAAGAGTGTCCAAGTTCCTAATCACCTCTTAGGAAAACGAGAAGTCAAGCGTGCAAGTCCCTAGTCATCTTTTGGGAAGACGAGAAGCTACATTGAAACTTGTAGTAATTAAATTCCAAGATATGTTGGTCAAAGGATGTTAATTAGTAAGACTTAGGGGGCAGCCTTGCACATTTTAAGGGAGATTGGGAAGCTTCTTAATCCTTTCTTTGTGACATAACTTCTAGCTAGTATCCATTGAGTAATTACCTACTCAAAGTTTACTAGTTCTTGAGCTATAACTTTTTCTGTGCTAATTCTTTCAAGCTTTTCTCGTTTTAACTTGTCGTGAATTGTTTGACTCAAGTGCGCCACAATTAAAAGAGTCGTTCGACTATAGAGTCCATAATCTCACTCTAATCCTGAAGAGGTAGCATCTTTTGTATAATTTGGGAGATTGAATAGGAGTTGGTCAATTCCGAGGAAGCCAAGTACTACAAGACGGAGTGAACCAAAACTATTGTATCATTGAGTGAACTGAGCGCCACCAAAATAAAGTAAGGGAGTGAGTAAGGTGATTTTTAACTCATAACCTTTTCTTTGAGCTTTGTTATGTAGGTATGATGGACCAAGGTGCAATGAGGACTAAACCCGTTCAATCAGAAGTAAGAACTAGATGGCTTACGCAAAGGAGAGGACCACTATTTCCAAGAAAAGGAGAGAGATTGCCTAAGCCAAGGTTTCAAAAATTGAAGGTGAATGTTTGTGGGTATAATGGCTTTGATCTAGAGCTTGACGATTTGTGTGACTTCACATTCATCTCTCCTTATGCGGCTGATTGGTTAAATTTGACATGGGTTAAAAAGAGATATCCATATGACTATAATGGGTATCAAGTTGAGTGGATGGTCAAGGTGGTAATATCTCATGGAGATTATGTTGAAACGGTCCGATGTGATGTGTTTCCCCTAAAAATATGTCACTTATGCTTTGGATAGCCCTGGTTTCGAAAACACGACGTTCCAAATGTACGAGATTGGATAAGGTATGTCGTGGACGAGGAAGGATGGCCTCTCTTTCCATTCCCACTTCCGAAAGAAAATCCCAATAGTGCATATGTCTCTTCTATGCCTATAGGGGAGTGTAATTCCATGCAAAATGAGAAGTTCGGGTTGACTGGAATGAGTGGGTTGCCACAAAAGAAACAAGAGAATGGAATTGAAAAGAACATGAGAAAAAAGAAAAATAATGAGGGAGATGAAGTTCTTCACTCTAACACTCACAATGTTTCTTTTTCCTCTAGTTGTTTGAATTCTTTTGTAGGTACCATTGGAAACAATCTTGAGAATGAGCCTTACAATGGAAACTCATGAAAAGGATGCAACAATTTCGGAAGAGCAAAATTGTCCAAAAGCGAGACTTGAAGGTAAAGAAGATCAATCTTGTGAGCCTAAAGGTACTTCTAAACTCACTACTTTAGATGCTAATGTTAAGCATGTTGATTGTGTGAGTATGACTAAGGAATTATCTTGTTTGGGCTTAAAATCTTCTTTGTCTTGTGATGATAAACTGAATGAATCTTGTGGAGATACACTAGTTGTTCTCGATTGTGATCCTGAAACTGAAACTACTTGTGAGTTTGATTTGATGAAAACTAGTGTTGACACTTGTGATGAGAGTCTCAATGCAAAAGACACAACTTCTGTGGTTGGAAGGAGTAAAAACAAGTTGATTGATTTTAATGTTTTGTCTTTAGAAAGCAATCTTGAACTTTGCGTGTGTGTGAGTAATATTCCATTATTAGTTGATGATTATTCTGGATATGATGAAATTGTTGGCCATAAATGTGATTGTTTGGAATTAGGCACACCACCTATGTTTGATAAGGAAGAAAGCAATTCATCTTTGAGTCTTTCTGATGTTGAATCTACGCATGATAATGAAATTGGCTTAAATGATGAGTTTGAACATGTGGACTTCAATGATGATGTGAAATTGGGTGAGACCTTTCTTGTGAAACTATTTTTACTTGGAGATGCTTGTTTATTTAATGATGAGTTTGAGTTTCTTAATACTCTTTGTTGTGATGGAAATAACTCCTTGTTGGATAGTTTACTTGATAAAGGACATTGTCTTGGAAAGAAAAGTGTGGGAAGTTGCTTAAGTAATAAATCTTCTTTGTGTGGTCCAGATCGTGATCTTGTGCTTAATAGTATTCATGATTGTGAAAGTGAACTTACTGATGGTGAAGTGACCTTAAGTAGCACTTTTCTTTACTATTTGTTTGTGTATGATGAGGGTTATGATTGTTTTAAGAGCTTTTGTGATGTGGAGGTCTTAAAGTGTGACTTTGAGTGTGCTAGACATGTAAGAAGTGATCTTGAAGAGGATTGGGAAAGTAGTGAAGAATTCTTTAATAGTGAAGAAGAATATGAGGATGAGTTCTCACTAGGAGCAGAATTTGAGTTGAAATGTCTACGTGTGAATAAGCTTGAAGCGGAAGAGGAAAGTAGAATGGTGGATGCTTGTTCTAGTGTCTATTACTTTACTTATTGTGATCCTTACATGGATCACTCACTTGAGATAGGCTATACCAAGTTCCTTAGCTTGAAATGTGGAAGTTATGCATTTGAATCCTGGGATAGTAGTCACGATCTTAGAGGTAAAATTCTTCCTTTTGATAAGTTTGATTGCTTATTTGACTTTTTTGTGAGTTCTTGTCAAAGGAAAAGACGAGAGAAGTGTGAGAAATCTGGTCATCACACATGGTTTGATCCCTTTGATGTTTCTAAGATCAATGATGGCACATATTCTTACCTCATGATTCATACTTCTCTAGAGTACTCTTGAAGTAATTGGATACATCATTGTCACTCTTGTTTGTTGTTACTGTTCAAGTTACTAGTAGATATGCTTGAAACATATTCTAAGCTTGATGTGTTGACCATTTTTATTTTTGACCCCGGAATTGATCATAAGGTTTATAACTTGTTGGAATTGATGACTTTGGGGTGGGCTGGTACATTACTTCGGTATTGGCAGTTGAGTTATTCTACATGTTTTGTACTTAGCCTTGGAAAGAATTTAGTGTATTTTAAGGTGAATCAGGCGGAGATCCATTGGAAAGATCCTCCCTGGAAATCATTGTGGTATGCGACCACGACTTGCAAACTCCATGAAGATGGTAGGTTTTCTTGGCTCATGCTTCTTCTTGGGCTTTCCAAATCCATGACGGTAATCTCTATTATCTTTGGGTAGTTTTGTAGCACTCTTGTTTTATATAATGATTATTCACTCATGTTGCTACTTAACTGTTACCCGATTGAGACTTGGAAGCTACACATACTCATTCTCGTCCATGTTTTGCAGGGAGCGAATTTGAGGACAAATTCTTTTCAAGAGGGGGAGAATGATGTAGTCCATATAGCCATGATGATGATCCAACTGTGCCATAATGATGTGGTTGAAGTTGATGCTGCAGTCGAGGTTGATATTAATGTTGTAATTTTGAGGACGAAATTCTTCCAAGTAAGGGAGGATGATGCAATCCAAATTACCATGGTGACGACTCAAGTGTTCAAGCCGAGAAGACCCAAATTGAAGCCCGAGAGGATGTGGATTGAAGCCCAAGATCTGCCCCACAGAAAGAACAAGTCTAGCAGCCCAAATTAGGACTTCTAGAAGCTCTAGTGTGAACATGAGGGGCTGGTCTAATGTGAACGAAGGAAGCTTCCATTTTTGTGTTTTCTAAGCTTATTAAAGGCTATTTTGACTTTCATAATCTGTAGTGCTTTCTAGGCTTCTAGGAGTACGCATTTTGTAGTCTTCTATGCACCTCGAAGACTACACTTCCATTTATTTCTTTTGACTAGTATATTTTAAGAACCTTAGTTAAAGGTGCTTGTATTTCATTTGAAAGGAACCTCTCTTTGAATATTGAATATTATTGAAACCCTTTAGTCTCGAATGACTAGTGTTAATTTGGTGGACTCCAAATTGTACAACCCCCGTTTGATCATTCAATTTGCAAGAGATTACTATTCTCTTGAGGATTGTTGCATAAGAAAGGTGCCTTTGATCCTTTTGGAAGGTAACTAGGACTAGTTCTTCTAGTTATTGTCCAATTATTTATTAATTGTGTCTTCTTTCTATCTTTGTTATTTTTTCTTGCATCACCATCAAATCCCTAACCATATAGTCGAGTCGAGTATTGTTCTTTCTCATGAATCTCATAGAATATAGAAGGACAACCCCCACTCGCGTATAGTTGCTCTTGTCACGTGCTCTCAAATAGATAATATTCAATTTTAGATGGCTATGTAGAGTCCTTCAGATCTAGTAAAGAATGACAGATTCTGTTATATAAGTAATCTAATGTTCTAAGTTTGTTAGTGGATCAAGCCCCACTAATGATCACATTATTGACATAAGTTACTTGCTCTTTAAAGCTAAAACAACTAAGGTTCCCAGATTACTCATTGTATGTATGTTTTATATGTCATATGAGGAAACATTGCATTACTTTGCATCACGTTCATTTTATGTTCAGAAATGATATGCCCTATGGACAGACAATGAAATGCATAGGCGCATAGTTACACATATGTGGTATGCCCAATGGATGGACTATGAAATGCATAGGTGCACATTTATGGTCGACTATGGACGGTCTACAGAAGAAACACATGATCCAGCCTAAATACAAATGGGTCCTATGGACGGTCTATGAAACGCATAGGTACCAGCTCGAGCATTTCATATATACAGCATTGCATTGATATCATATGTTGTATTTCTTTGGCCATGTATGACTTCCGGGTTTACCGAAAGTAAAGAAAGAATTTATTGAGCAGTGATGCCAAGTATTACAGTGAATGATCCTAGAACGTCGCTCCACATAGCGACCAAAAGTTATCATCAGAAAGATTCAAAAGATGATCTAGAAAGATAGAAGTACAGTAAGATCTATCATATATTCCTATAGAGAGTTACAGAGTCGTCAGTTACGATTAGGTTTGATTACCTTTTAGCGAGATGGATTAAGCTCCACTTCTTCCTGGGGTTAAGTCAGGTCTTGTACTCTTATGTATAGATATAATATGTAGGTCTGGGCCCTGTACCGACTATGTTATGCTAGTCAGATATTCTTAGAGGCTTCATCGATGTCTGTGGTTAGGTTACTCATGTACAGGTTTATTTTCAGTTATACAGACAGAACATCTTATAGTTTATGCTAACAGATTAACTGACTTAAGACGTTATGTAGGAGATTACAATTTCTCAGTAGATGCCTATAGTATGTACGTAGAATGTAGTACATTTCAGTCAAGACTAGGGCGTGACAAAGTGGTATCCGAGTAGTTTAGTCCTAGGGAGTCTATGAAGCTGTGTCTAGTAGAGTCTCTCTTATGGGTGTGTTTTGTGCTACACTTATAATTAGGAGGCTACAGGATATTTAGGACAGTTACCTTTCTTTCACTTCTCATATCGTGCAAGTAGAGCAAAGTCTTAAGAAGTCGTCCCGGTGACTAAAGCGACATGTAATCATGTAATTCCTTAACGTGCAAGGTAAAGTCTTCACTTGACCAGGTATGTCTCAGCTACATGTGTAGCCTATTAAAGTGTTCACTTTCTTTCCAACATTCGAGGACTAATGTTTCTAAGGGGGGAAGGATGAAACTCCCCGAACTTTCGTATTAGAATTCGTCGTGAGTAAGTTAAGATGAACATGAAAGGCTGGAGGTATTAAGAAGGATAATGATGGTTTACAATGAATGTTAAGTAAGTGTCATAAGGTTTTGGGAATAAATGAATAGAAGGAAACAAGTTTGTCGAAAAGTCGGCAAAAGTTGTCGCAAGTTACGTTCATAAGTTTATTGAAATTTGGGTCTAATGTCACTGAGCTTTTCTCTCAATATACTCGGAGTTACCGGGTGGTCCACCCACCAAATTGAAGGTCTATGATTCTTGTTTCCAACAAATTAAACCGTTCGTCTATACGTTGTCGGAGTAGAGAGATATTCGCATTTTTGCAAGACTGCACAGGCAGCCCCTTTGGGACGCACTTGAGGCGGTGGAGCTTTTCAAAAATTGTCTAAATCGGAGACAGCTCTCATTCATTTCATTATTCAATATTTCTAGCTCCTATACACTCCTAAACCCTCTCCAAAGGTTTTCACATGATCCTAGAGTGAAATCAAAGGTAAACAACATAAATCAAACATTGGGAATCCCGTGATGCTCACTATATTGTTGTTCCTCTTCATGTGGTTGATTTGAGGAATCCTTCAAGGTGAATTAATCTTATATTTGGGGATTTTTTTTGTTGTTTAAGGTAAGATTCACCCTCTTCTATATGTATTCGAGCTTATACAAGTCGTAACTAGATTGTTTGATTGAGAACTTGCGAAGTAAAAGTCAGAAATTGTTCTGAGTTGTTGTTGTCTATTGGACTATTTTGGAAGCTATTCTAAGTTGAATCAAGCTATAATGTGAGTTGTTTTGGTTTTATTGAAGGTAAGAAATCCTTTCCCATTGATATATATAAGCTGGTGCTAGTTATAGTTGTGTTATCTCCATGGAAAATATGTGGAATAGCAACTAGAAGTTATAAATTAGTGTTGAATGTAAGAATGGGTACTTGACGATTCTAATTAAGATTCCAAAGACAATTGAGGAAGAGAAGAAAGTTCGTTGAGGAGGGTGAAGCATAAGTCGTGTTTGGAAAGGTTTTGGAAAGAACCGAGCCAATGTTGATTTAATGATTTCTTGAGGAAGAGTTATAATGCTCCTTAG
Organism: Lycium barbarum; assembly: GCF_019175385.1. Lineage (NCBI taxonomy): Eukaryota > Viridiplantae > Streptophyta > Magnoliopsida > Solanales > Solanaceae > Lycium > Lycium barbarum. The sequence continues at coordinate 45,037,037 of NC_083344.1, read as the reverse complement.
GTTGTTAATGAAGTGCTAAACAAGTGTTAAGCAAGTTCCATGAGGGTTGGAGATCAAATGGAGCGACAAACAAGTTCGGGAGGAAGGTGAGTTATACGACCCATTATACGGTCCGTATAACAGTCACAGTGAGGGGTAACCACTAGGAGTATTATATGGTCACTTATACGGACCATATAAAATTATACGAGCCGTATAAGTGTCCGTATAATCTATAGCGATCAGATTTTAATTTTTATAAAAAGGGACCCCAAGTTCTTATTTTTCATTTCATTCATTCTCCACACCTCTCAAGAGCTCTATAACATTCCACAAACCATACAAACATAAATTCAAGGTGAATCAAAGATCAATGACCAATAATCAAGGTAATCAAGTGTTTGGATGTTCATTAGGGTTGCTAGAAGCCAAACATCTCTTTGGGATTGAAGTTGGGCTTTTCTCCAAGTGAAGTATTGCCATCCAAAGCTCATTAATACATCGTAAAAGGTGAGTTTTATATTCATTCCATGTTATTAAGAGTATTGAATGGTTTAATAACTTGGATTGGGGAAGGAAATGGAAAATGAAGCTCAAATGTAGAAATAAGGGTATTCTTGAATAGTAACTTGACATGAATTATGATTCTTGACATTACATGAGTAAAATCTTGTTGTGAATGATGAAAATGGTGTTAAAGAAGCATTATATGAGAATGGATACCGTATTGTGCCATAGTTAGGGTTATGAATGATTTTGATAGGGAATGTTGAGAATGGAATAATGTCTAGCTTGATGAAGTTATTGATTAAGATATTGTGGATGTTGTTATTGATGTTTGGGAGTTGTTTATTATGTGGAGGAAGTCATTTAAACAAAGGAGATGCTGCCCAATTTTCATTAGCTCTTAGATTGTTAATTGAGTCCTAAAGCATGTTTCCGGTTATCTAACCTTAGTACGAATTCGCTTGAATGTAGAATTGTGAGTATTGGAGGGGAGCACTTAGTTGGAAAAGCTAGAGCAACGTAAAGGTATGTAAGGCTATCCCCCTTCTTCCGAAGGCATGACTCCTACCTTACGATTTCCTCTATATTTTCATGACTTCCTTATATTCCCAATGTGGAAAGTTAAATGTTCTTGATGATTCCTTAAGTGAAAGAGATGAGATGTGTTCCATGATATTGATTATGATGATTCTATTTCTAAAGACCTCAGAGTCATGAACTAATGCCTTTATGAAGTTTATGAGCCCATCCTATGTTCTCCTTGATAATATTTGTTGTTGTTAGTCTCATGTTACTAGTTCCTCCAAGGTGAGACATGACGATCATGATTGTTCCATAATATAATCGGAGGTTACCGACCTTATGTCACTCCGATAGGGTTATTGCTTTTACTTGAGCTCTTATGCATGCTTTATGATATATATGTGTATGATTACACCGGGCCTAGTTGGCCAGGCAGACACCGCTATGATAGGCGTAGTAGGCAGCTATGATGATGATTACACCATGTCTAGATGACATGGGCAGACACCACTAGTGGGCGGCATGAGATGTTTACCCCGGACGCGGGCTAATGATGATCACACCGTATCTATATGGTCGGGCAGTTATATATGCTTACATGATATGATGTTGATTATTATATAAGTTAGCATGCATGACCCTGTCTTAAGAGGCAATCAGTTATAGGTTATCCCTTTATCTTATGTTCTTGCATCCCTTTATCATGTTAATGTGTATGCCTTACATACTCACTACATTGTTCATACTAACGTCCTTTCTTTTTATGGAGGTTGTGTTCATGCCCACAGGTAGACAGGGAGGAGGTACAGATTCATAGGAGTCTATCAGCAGCTACACATGAGCACTCTACTACTTCGGAGGTGCCAGTTATTGATGCATTCTTTTGTGTACATATTTGGGTATGACGGGGTCCTGTCCCGTCCTTATGTCTCAGTACTCCAGTAGAGGCTCGTAGATACGTATTAGTGGGTAGTAGATGTCTCATGAATACACCAGCGTGTGCTTTGTATATCATTTTGGCAGCTTCGTGGGCTGATGCATATATATATATGCTTTGTAAATGTTAATGACCATCTTATGAAGAGTTTCGTGTTGAAAATGATATATGTCCAGGTTGGGTATAATGGATAGCATTGTGTGTGGTGCTCGGTATCCAGCTCTGGGTGCCCGTCATGGCCTACTAGTTGGGTACGACGGGGCCCTGTCCCGTCATATTTCGCTATTCGTACTCTTAGAGGTCTGTAGACATATGTGTGGGTTGTGTATGAGTTCTTTTCAGCTGTGTCTATACGATGTGCTGTGGTATGATGTTCGTCTATAGCGGTAGCCTTGTCGGCTTGCATATGATATTGATATGTGATGGCAGCCTTGTCGGCTTGCGTATTATTTCATGATATGATTAGTTGTGACTCCTCAGGAGACAGTTGATCTGGAAATATATATATGACGATGTTACGAACTTTGGAGTTCCTTTATAAGTTTCCGTATTGTCGTAGTTTCAGTTTGATGTTATATGTAACAGGTTGGTATACGGGTGCCCAGTTCGGGCACCAGTCACGGCCTACGGGGTTGGGTCGTGACAGATAGATCCAGGTTCCACCTTATCATATATATCTCCCTTTGTTGCTAGTAGAATCGAAATAGAACCTGAGTTGATAGAACCATTTGAGGTAGCTACACCGGTAGGAGATTCTGTCATAGCTAAGCAAGTATATAGAAATTGTTCGGTGGTTATATATAGTCGTCATACCATAGCAGATCTGATAGAGTTATGTCACGACCCAGCTAGGGGCCGTGACGAGTACCCGATACTTGTACCGAGCACCCCTTATCTATCATTTTACCTTTTCCTCTTGGCAAGCCGTATGAACAGTGCCATATTTTTTTCCGCTACTGAACATTAACATTAGCAGCGTCATTATGAACATAGACTAGTAAACTTCGTTATCACTTTATACAACAACATTAAAATGCCAAAACACCATATATCTGACTGTACTTGACTGACTGGGCATATCTGTCTACGAGCCTCTAGACATAGTACACTTATACATAGAAAGGGCCGGGTACTGCCGTGCCCGAATATACACACACAAAATAGTACCGCGGAAGTGAGGATCCGGAACAACTGGAGCGCTGTCAAGTGCGGCTGGTAGAGCTCCTAAGGATCAAGTCCACCTGTATGCTGACCTGCGCGGCATGAAACGCAGCGTCCACAAGAAGGGACGTCAGTACGAATAGTGTACCGAGTATGTAAGGCATGGAAGATAATACAAATAGAAACATAGAGCATGATTAACAATATCATAAGGTCGTAGGACATATGATGAGGCTAGAAAGTAACCTGTGCGTAGGAACGCCCTGTCAGGCCGGATACCGTGCATGCTTGTCTTTTCCTTTTTAAAACCTTTCTTATTCATAGGTATAGAAAATAGGATTTATATCACGTCATGTTTTATCATATTATACCCTGTCATATCATAGCGTGTCGTATCATATCATGTCGTAGCATATCATATCATGGTATATTATGTCATAGCGTATCATAGCGTATCATGTCATAGCATAGCACGTCATAGCGTATCATGTCATAGCATAGCATGTCATAGCGTATCATATCATAGCATAGCTTGTCATAGCATGTCATGTCATAGCATATCATATCACAGCATAGCTTGTCATAGCATATCATGTCATAGCATATCATATCATAGCATAGCTTGTCATAGCATATCTTATCATAGCATGTCTGGTCATGACATGGTAGGTCATATCATAGCATAGCGTCGAACGATGCCGGCTCACCCACATAGCGCCGATTACACCGGCTCACCCATATATCCCGCGTCCGGGCACCCCGCGTCCGGGATGATAAGCCAGCTGATCAGGTGGCAGTGAAACATATTTCCCTTCCCATTCCCCCATGTATCCCTTCCCCCCAGCCCAGGTTCATATACATAGCTTGCATATATGTACTTTGTATGCATATACACATCTTATATACGTACACATATTTTTGTATTCATATACATAGCTTGTATACATATACATGTCTTATATACATTTACTTATCTTATATACATATATATATTTTATATACTTATACATATCTTATATACATATACATGTTTTATATACATATATATATTATATAAATATACATGTTTTATATATATATATATATATATATATATATATATATATATATATATATATATATATATATATATATATATATATATATATATATATATATATCATATAAGCGCGCAAGAGAGTCAAAAGAAAATCATGTACCTACCGGAGTGACGTAAGGTCGGTGACTTCCGATTACATTATGGAATACTTGTGATCGCTTTTGTCTCACCTCGAAGGGACGAATATTTTAAGGTGAGATGGTCAACGGAGAATAGTATTAAAGTAAACGTAGAATGAAATCGTGGGCGTCATAGATGACAGTTCATAAGCTTGGGAGTCTTTAGAAAGTAAAGTCATAGCTAGGGGATATAGTTAAGGTTCAAGAATTATTTTATCATTTTCCTATTCACATAGAATACTTAGCTTAGAAATCTTAGTCATGGAATCGTTTCGGTAGTACTTATCATAGGCATATACTCTTGTCTAACATCATTGTTGTCATTATCATCACGGAAGTATCCTCGTTAGAGTAGTCATAATACCTATCATTTGGTGGCGAAATCGGGATCAAAGGTCCCCTTTAGATTCACTTCAAGTAAGTCAGACAAGACTATAAGGAAAATCCGAGAATAACGGGCCCACCTCGGGCCGGATGAGGCAGCGTATACTATTTGCATACGTTACATGTCATAGCATTACTTGTGAGGGTTCTAGGGTAATCGGGTCCCATTTATGCAAGTTCTAGGGGTTTAGACGATCTTTCCATCATTTTGCACACTTTCTAGTTCAATTCTATTGAACAAAAAGGAGAAAACTTTAGGTGCGGGTTCCGGGGAATAGGGTTGTCCCCGAGGCTCGTACCCGACTTATTACACCTAAGACATGCCATAGAAAGAAGGGTGAAGCCTTACATACCTCTTTCCGCTCCTTTTACTATTCCAAATTCACGTTGCAATCTCGTCAGAATCTGCGAATTGGTCATGTTTACCAAAACTCTTATTAGGATACTTAGAGTTAGAATCTTAAGGAAACACTTGGCTACCGAAATTTCGGCAGCACTTCCTCTGTAAATATGCCATCCTCAACATTCAACACAATCAAATTCTCATCAATCACAATCCGGGAATTCAAACCCGGCCAAACTGTCAATATAAATTCAACAACCACACTAGCGATTCACATATTCGATTCAAGATACATGATATCGATTCACTACTTTCTTCAAAACCTTCGGACTCCAATGAACACAATAACAATCTTATAACATTTTCCACGACACCATTCTAATATCATTACATTTCATACATGCAAGAACATAACATTCAATTCACATAACCTTCCAAAACAAGCTTCCAATTACTAATATTTCACTAAGCTCATTAGGCTTTCGTTTGTAGTATAAACTCCACAACACAACAACCAACATACTAAACAAACTTACTCACTATCCATTTCCCATACCACACACATATACGGCTACATACACACTACACACTACACGACCAACTTCACCAACATCATTCAACTTCTAACTTTAACATAGTATTCACAACAATAATAACCAAACACTAGATAAAATAATTGAAACATGATTCCTACACCTACACACACATTCTACACCTCACGGCCACATCCATATTATTGTTCTTCATGAATTTCATCCACTTTTGTACACTAAAACATGCATAAATATTCATAACATGTAAAAGAACACAAGTTCTCACCTTGCTTCTTCTCCACTCCTTCACTTAGCTAGAACTTGAAACTTGCATGAATATGGATTTCTCTTGTGCCAATCATCACTCCACCTTGTTAAGGACCCTCTACTTGGTAGGAAATGATTTTTGAAAGAATTTTATCACTTTTCCTTGGCAATTTTTGTTATGGACGAATGGCCCTAGATGTTTTTCTCCTCTCTCTCTTGTTCTTGCTTGTCTTGAAGTTTCTAGAGAATGGTAGCAAAAGATGACTTAGTCATCTATTTAATTCCCATGAATTAATTTAACATGGGCCTAGCCCATGCCCTATGGCCGGTTGGGCCTTTGGTTTTCTTGCAAATTTTTAAGCCCTATTATATTGGCTAATTCTTGTAGTTCATGAAAACAATTTTTCCGAATTCCAAATTTACCTTTCGTATTCTTCCATATTCCCACGAGTCATATTGCAACTTCCCTTTATGCCCTTAACCTTTCTCATTATTTCCACTTCAAAATTTTCATAACAACTTATATGCCAAGCAAAGTAAAAAATATGTCCTTGGTTACTGTCTTCCCGCGATTGTCTTGAATTATCCGATTGTACAGAAATGCGGGATATAACAAGTTAGACATGACTGAGTTTGATGTTATTATGGGTATGGATTGGTTGGCTTCTTGTTATGCTAATGTCGATTGTAGAGAAAAGATAGTTCGATTTCAGTTTCCAGGCGAGCCAATTATAGAGTGGAGAGGGAATACAGCATCGCCGAGGGGTAAGTTTATTTCATACCTCAAGGCAAGGAAGATGGTTAGAAAAGGTTATATTTATCATTTGGTTCGAGTGCATGATATGAAAGCAGAGGTACCGGCTCTTCGGTCAGTCCTAGTAGTTAATGAATTCCCAGATTTATTCTCAGATGACCTTCCAGGTCTTCCTCCAGAACGGGAGATAGACTATAGATGTACTGCCAGATACCCAACCCATATCTATTCCTCCTTATAGAATGGCACCTGCAGAGCTGAAGGAATTAAAGGAGCAACTGAGAGACTTGTTAGAAAAAAGCTTCATCAGGCCTAGTACATCACCTTGGGGAGCACCGGTACTATTTGTGAGAAAGAAAGATGGGTCGCTGCGGATGTGTATTGATTATAGGCGGCTGAATAAAGTAACAATAAAGAACAGGTATCCCCTCCCTAGGATTGATGATCTATTTGACCAGTTGCAGGGTGCTAAGTGTTTTTCGAAGATAGACTTGCGGTCAGGTTATCATCAGGTACGGGTAAAGGAGGCAGATATTCCGAAGACAGCATTCAGGACCCGATACGGGCATTATGAATTTAGAGTAATGTCTTTTGGGCTGACCAATGCTCCAGCGGTATTTATGGATTTGATGAACCGGGTATTCAAACCATTCCTAGATATGTTCGTTATTGTATTTATTGATGATATTCTGGTTTATTCACGTTTAGAAAAGGAGCATGCAGACCATTTGAAGACGGTACTTAGGGTACTCCAGCACCAGAAGTTGTATGCCAAATTTTCTAAATGCAAATTCTGGTTGACTTCAGTAGCATTCTTGGGGCATATTATTGGAGCTGACGGTATTCGGGTAGATACGCAGAAGATTGAGGTAGTAAAGACTTGGTCCAGACCTACGACACCTACTGAGGTACGCAGTTTTATGGGGCTAGCAGGATAGTACAGGAGATTCGTAAAAAGGTTTTCCTCGATTTCAGCGCCTTTAACAAGGCTAACTCAGAAGGCAGCTAAGTTCTAGTGGATTGATACTTGTGAGCAAAGCTTCCAGTTGCTGAAAGACAAGTTGACTACGGCTCCAGTTCTAACTCTTCCTGAGGGACCAGATGGTTATGTTATTTATTGTGATGCTTCAGGTGTTGGACTAGGTTGTGTGTTGATGCAGCATAGCAGGGTTATAGCTTATGCCTCCCGACAACTCAGAAAGCATGAGAAGAATTATCCTACTCATGATCTGGAGTTAGCAGTAGTGATTCATGCTTTGAAGATATGGAGGAATTATTTGTATGGTGTTCATGTTGATATTTATACGGATCATAAGAGTCTCCAATATATCTTTCAGCAGAAAGAGCTGAATTTACGACAGAGACGGTGGCTAGAGGTACTAAAGGATTATGATGTTGATATTCTATACCATCCAGGGAAAGCAAATGTTGTAGCAGATGCTCTTAGCCGTAAATCTATGGGTAGCTTGACAGATGTGCAGCCAGAAAGAAAGGAGATGGTTCGTGAGATATACCAGCTAGCTAGCCTTGGAGTCCGTTTGGCTAATTTTGGAGATAGTGGAGTTTTTGTTCGAGAAGTTGCTGAGTCCTCTATCATAGAAGAGGTAAAGAGACATCAGTACGAGGACCTTGTTCTGGCACAGTATAGAGATACAGCTCTTCGAAAAGAGAAGACCCTATTCGAGGTTGCACCTGACGGAGTGCTATGATATGGAGGCAGATTGTGTGTACCTGATGTTGTAGGGTTACGACGGCAGGTTATGGGAGAGGCACACTATACCCGTTATTCTGTTCATCCAGGGTCAACGAAGATGTATCATAACCTCAGATGCTTATATTGGTGGGATGGCATGAAAAAGGACATAGCGGAGTTTGTTGCTCAGTGCCCGAATTGTCAACAGGTTAAGGTCGAGCATCAGAAGCCTGGTGGATTATTGCAGGAGATAGAGATCCCAACTTGGAAATGGGAAGTGATTAATATGGAGTTCATTACAGGCTTACCTCGCACTCAACGGAAGTATGACTCTATATGGGTTATTGTGGATAGGCTGACAAAATCAACCCATTTTCTTCCAGTCAGGACTACTTATTCAGCTGAAGACTATGCGAGGTTATACATCAGGGAGATAGTGAGACTTCATGGGGTTCCCACATCTATTATATCAGATAGAGGAGCTCAATTTACAGCTAACTTCTGGAGATCATTCCAGAAGGGATTGGGGACACAGGTGAATCTTAGCACGGCATTTCACCCTCAGACTGATGGACAGGCTGAGCGTACTATTCAGTCGCTAGAAGATATGTTGCGAGCCTGTATTATTGACTTCAGAGGTAGCTGGGATGATCATTTTTCACTTATTGAGTTTGCTTATAATAATAGCTACCATTCTAGTATCAAGATGGCACCGTACGAGGCCTTATATGGGAGGAAGTGCAGGTCACCTATCGATTGGTTCGATGTAGGCGAGACTAAGTTAATCGGCCCAGACATGATTCAGCAAGCTGTTGATAAGGTGAAGCTTATTCAGGAGAGATTATTGGCAGCCCAGAGTCGACAGAAGTCATATGCAGATAATCGACGTCGACACTTAGAGTTTCAGATTGGTGATTCTTACACATTATTTCATATCTTCTCTTCATATAATTTCAGTGAGATACGACGAGCAGCCACACAACAACTACATCATCAATTCATACGCAAATAAGCTACATTATTATCACTACAATCCTTACAACAACCCACAAACAATTTTAGCTCCAACTCTAACCATTAAATACCTTCATTTCCATTATAAAATTCATGACAACAACAATCAAAATACCAAGTAAAATTAGTTCACCACCTTCTACACAAAACAGTCCCTACACGGCTTCAACCATGCTTCAACATCAAAACACATAATTTCATGGATTCAATTTGTATTCATATCAACACAACTTCACCTTTAACTTTCTAATTCTTTTCATCCTTTTAATATGTAATTTATGATAGCAACAACCATAATTACTAAATAAAATCAGTCCACCCATTTCAACTAAAACAGTCCCTACAGCCACATTAGCATTCCAACACCAATATTCATAATTTTATACATGCAATTCATGTTCACCAAGTTACAACCATACTTCAACATCAACACATATAATTCCATGTCTACTATCATGCTCCAACATCAACACACATAATTTCATACATGCAATTCACATTTACACATTTACAACACGTCCAAATCCTTACTAAAAATGTGTAAAAAGATGATCAATTCTTACCTTAACAATCTAACTTCTCAACTTGGCTAGAATTTGATGACTTGAACTAATACTTGTTCTTGTTTCTCCAATGGCTACTCCACGTTGCTATGCACCTTCCTAAGGGTTGAAACACCTTGGAAAATATATTTTTTGAATCAAAATGGAGAGCTCAAATCTGGCCGTGAGCTTATAAGAGCTTGCATGGCATGTTTATGGTTTCTCCTTCACTTGAAACATAATGGTGAATGTGTAGAACATTTTAGGGGTTTAATGGTAAGAAAAAAATAGAAGGGCTGGCCGTGCTTGGTGGTGGAACTGCCATGGCTGGCCGTGGCTCTCTTTCCTCTTCACTCGGTGAAGATGAGAGCCTCTCTCTCTAAGTTCACTTTGTGGGGTTGGGAAATGAGTTGTGGCTGCAACTTGGTCAACAAAGTAGACCATTTTCCTGCCGAAGAGGGTCTTACACGTTCCCCCAACTAAAGCATGGGCCAAAATCTGATTTGGTCATGTGGCAGTGGGGCCCACACGGCCACTAGTGCATAATTAATGAATATTTAAGTCTTAATCCCCACTTAATTGTCACGACCCAACCCCGTAGGCCGTGACTAGTACCCGAGCTGGGCACTCGTATACACACTTGTTAGCTATATGATCAGTCCACAACAAACATAATATGGAACTTATAACGACCAACACATAGTCTCGGAACTGTCACATAAATGTATATATATGTTCGGCAACCTGTCTCCTGAGGAGTCACAACTATCAACAGATAACACAGTACATAAGCCTACAAGGCTGTCATAACAGGTGGGACCGTCCCAACTATATATATATAAATGCAAGCCGACAAGGCTGCTACCACAACATGACAATATATGCAAGCCGACAAGGCTGCTACAACAGAACAATAATATATGCAAGCCGGCAAGGCGGCCACAACGCTAGAACAACCATAATGACCATATTGGAACAACTGACCACATCTGAACACGACCCACATACATGTCTACAGACCTCTAAGAGTTTCAACAGTGAAATATGACGGGACAGGGCCCCGTCGTACCCTTAGACAACATATACATATATTTAGATCAAAACGGATCTATACCAAATCTGGGCTCCAGAACAATGGAGCCCTCCAAGATAGAAGAACGGAAGTCCTAAGCTGGCGGCTCACCAAAGCGAGTATCTGTACCTGCGGGCATGAAACGCAGCCCCCGAGGAAAGGGGGTCAGTACGGAATATGTACTGAGCATGTAAAGCGGGAAATACAGTAAAAAGAGCATATCTGAAATAAGGAGTACAGGAAACAAGTACAATGTTCAGAATACCAAAACACTTGCCTTTGAAACATAATCATGCTTGTCAATATCATATATCATATACATATATACCGTACCCGGCCCTCTAGTGAGGGACTCGATGAATAAAGTCATCATATGCCCTCCTGGCCGCCATAACATGTCATTATATCATCATATCATCATCTCATCATCATCTCATCATGTCATCATATATATATACTGTACCCGGCCCTCTAGTGAGGGACTCGGTGAACAATGCAGTGAAACTGTGCACGGTAACATACCCGGCTCGGGACTCGGTGAAAGATATATTGAGGCATGCACGAGCAGAGTAGTGAGAAACCATATGCAATTTTAAACATTATCAAGACTCAATTGAATACTCAAAACGAACTATCATTTGCAAATTCAAATAATAATCATATCAAGTACCTTCGGATGTCCCTGTGGATTTTATCAAAATGGAACTTTGAAATCATATGTACATATCAAAATAATAATAAATCAAATTCTGAGAATCAAGAACATTAGCCATCCTAGTGGCTCTAAGAATAGGAACTTCTTTGGAACCATATACATATCGTCTATTCGTTTTGTAACGACCATGCCAAAAAAAGAAAGAAGTGTTAACTTTACATACCTTTGGCGTTTATTCGTAACACAACTCGTATACGCTGCCCAAAGTTTCAACCTATATTAAGACGTCAAGAATTATGGTTAAGCTACGGGGAGATTCAAAACGTTTCCCAACGTTAGCAACTCCTTGCTAGACAATTTAGACGACGGTTTCCTTACATCCCAAACTAATTACATACTAGTCAAGCTAACGCCAATAATTATACGTTTAAGTACTATATCGAGGCTTTTCAAGACAAGATGCAAGAATCACTCCGAAGATCCCGCACAACATTCCAAACAGTCTACGCAATATTCCAAACAGCCAACGTTCACAATATTCAATAACGATTCACATACGACTACTACGTCTTCAAGTTATTCCTAATAGTCCGTAACGTTAACGTTTTCATGTAACCAACTTTATAACAGCCCAACCAACATACAACACAATGCATAATCTTAATTATCATCAATCTTCCAAGCTCAATAAGAACAACAACGGCACATCCAAAACAACCCCTAACTTTCACACAAAAGATGCTCGGAATTCTTGCAAACGCTTACGAACATACTAAGCAAACCACGTACGATTCTTACACATTATTTCATATCTTCTCTTCATATAATTTCAGTGAGATACGACGAGCAGCCACACAACAACTACATCATCAATTCATACGCAAATAAGCTACATTATTATCACTACAATCCTTACAACAACCCACAAACAATTTTAGCTCCAACTCTAACCATTAAATACCTTCATTTCCATCATAAAATTCATGACAACAACAATCAAAATACCAAGTAAAATTAGTTCACCACCTTCTACACAAAACAGTCCCTACACGGCTTCAACCATGCTTCAACATCAAAACACATAATTTCATGGATTCAATTTGTATTCATATCAACACAACTTCACCTTTAACTTTCTAATTCTTTTCATCCTTTTAATATGTAATTTATGATAGCAACAACCATAATTACTAAATAAAATCCGTCCACCCATTTCAACTAAAACAGTCCCTACGGCCACATTAGCATTCCAACACCAACATTCATAATTTTATACATGCAATTCATGTTCACCAAGTTACAACCATACTTCAACATCAACACATATAATTCCATGGCTACTATCATTCTCCAACATCAACACACATAATTTCATACATGCAATTCACATTTACACATTCACAACATGCCCACATTCCTACTAAAACGTGTAGAGAACAAGCAGCCCTTACCTTAACAAGTTGGCTTCTTAACTTGGCTAGAATTTGTGCATTGAATTAATACTTGTTCTTGCTGCCCTAATGACCATTTTGACGTTGCTATGGACCTTCTAAAGGGTTGAATTACCTTGAAAATCGGATTTTTGATCAACACTTGGGAGCATCAATTTTGCTCAGCCATGGCCGAGAGTGCCATGGCTTTTGTTCTCTCTCTCTCTCTAGTTATGTGTTGAAGGTGAAATGAGGTTTTGGCTGATTTTAAGAGTCATATAATATATATATATATATATATATATATATATGCTCTCCCTAAGCTCTACACGTGACCAACAAAATTCCATTCCATGTGAAGTATATTTGGCCTAATATTTAACTCAATTCAAGGCCTCACTTGCACACTTTTCTTGAAGACCGTTTTTGGTCTTTAGTGGAAGACCATATGGTCATATTATGTCCCCTAAGTAATAGAATAATGTGACATGCTTGAATAATTAAAGTATCCCATATCTACTATATGTGTAGTGGAACGTAGGACATACTACATTAATCTTGGATCCATATATTAAAATACCAATAAATCAAAAATATATCTTAAGGAAGTTTACACACATACTAACGTAAAAATTGGGATGGGTAGAAAATATATTTTGTCATATGTTCCTAGTCCAAGAATACGGGTCGTGATAGCTTGGACCGTATTTCATTCAAGTAATTTTGAACCTTGACGAACTTATTTTCTTTGATTTGACTAACTTACGAATAATCCGTCGTATAAAAAAAATACGGGATATAACATTAATAATCCAATCATGGTTAATTAATCTCTAATCTCCATTAATATGTTTACACTAAGTAAAATTTATAAACAAATTTATGTTCTAATAAAAATTGAAAAATTAAGGATTTCTATTCCGTGTCCGGGAAGGGTTCCGTCTTTAACTCACGTCGATTCCTTCGCGAATAACTCGACGTATAAAAATACGGGGTCTAACAATATGAGTAATAAATTTACTTGAGTTGTAATTGTTGGAATGTTTTGAGTATAATCTTGTTATGAATGGTGGTAGTGATGAAGAGGAAGTATAGTATACGAGTGTATATAGTGTTGTGTTGAAATTGTTGTTGTGTGTTAAATATGAAAAGGAGTTTTGGGCATTAAATGAAGTCTCTTGATTATGGAATTGATGATAACATTATTGTTGATTGGGAGATATTTTATGTCACGACCCGACTAGGGGCCATGACGGGTACCTAGGGCTATCCACCGAGCACCGCTCATTCTGCTACTTATCATACTTGTTAAGCGTTCATTCATGAAATTCATCCTCAAGTCATAGATAAATCATTTTTCATTTGGAAACATAATTACCTTTATATACATAAGCCCTTCGGCTATCAAAATAATACACACATACATATATACATATATACGCTTATCAAAATCGTGAGACCATACTACCCACACATACGTATCTACAAGCCTCTACTAGAGTACTAGACATATGGACGGGACAGGACCCCGTCGTGCCCAAAACATATATGTACATAAAATAGTAAGTCACTGGCACCTCCGGAATAATGGAGTGCTTTCAAAACTCTGCTTATCGGCTTCTATAAATCTGGGTCGCCTCCCTGTCTACCTGTGGGCATGAACACAACGTCCAAAGAAAACGGACGTCAGTATGAATATTGTACTGAGTATGTAAGGCATGAATGAAGTAAACATATTAGAGAAATCATAGGGCATAAGATGTAGACATAACCTGCGTAACTTTTAAGGGAGGATACCTTTCATGCCTATATCATATACATAATCACAGTACATGTATCATCATAGCGCATACATCATCGTATCATACGTGTATCATAATACCGTATCTGCTCATACACATTAACGTTATCCGCATTCGGCCACGTAGTGGCTCGACAATATCACATACATATTTTTCGGGCTTTTCATACATATCTAGACCATATACATATTTATATCATATACATATCTATACCATATACATATTTATATCGTATACATACCTGGCCAACCAAGGCTTCAGGGTTATATCTACCTGGCTCTACCAAGGCTTCAGGGTTGTATCTACCTGGCCCTACCAAGGCTTCAGGGTTATATCTACCTGGCCCTACCAAGGCTTCAGGGTTATTCGTACCCAACTGCAAAGGTGCGCGCGTGTTACAAAAATATATACACATTCATATACATTCTACCCGGCCATATAAGCTCGAGATTTCAAAATAGTCATACATAGACACACACATATATATATACATCAAAGCCCATAAATATCTTTAGCGTCATCACTATTAGCATCATCATCATTATCATCACATATATCTATGGCACATCTCTTACCTTAATCTCATATGGAACCCCTTATGAACGTAGGCTCGTAACTTTTCGGAACATTGGTCATAGGACATGTATTAGAGCTTATAGACAATCTATAACAATATCGGAGTGACGTAAGGTCGAGAGCCCACGATTCCATTATGGAGCATTCATAAGCATTATGCCTCACCTTGAAGGAATTAGCATATAAGGTGAGAGTAGTCAATGAACAACATCAATGGATCATAATATAGATCATTAGCCTTGTAGAACCATAATATTATAGGCCTTAGAATCTTTAGACTTAGACTCATCATCATCATTATCGCATTCGTAACATACCTCTTATCTTATCCCATATGGCTATTCAGGAACATAGGCTCTTAGTTTTTCGGAAGGTAGGAAAGTTATGGAGCGGTAAGGGAAGTACTATCATAGGAATCATATAAGGATCATTAGCTTCGTATGAATATCATATCATGAGCTTTATGACTTCTAGACTTAGATTCATCATCGGTATTGTCATGTTAGTAACATATCTCTTTTCTTTATCTCATATGAAGACCTTTATACTCGTAGATTCATAGTTCCCAATATGTAGGAAAATCATGGAGAGATAGGAGGATTCATACCATAAGATTCATGCCTTAGAAAGAAAGGACTAGCCTTACATACCTCTTTCGTTTAACAATTTCCATCGCTTGGTTGTTCTCCTTCAATGCTCACGTTTCTACCTTCAAGAGCATTCGCATTCACATTAGCTAATCGATTATATGAACGTGCTTACTAAGCTAGAGAAAATTGGGCAGCATTTCCTTTGTTTATACAACCTTTCCCATATTTTATATCAACTCCCAAACATTCATAATAACGTTCACAATATCATAACCATCAATCGTCATTCATCTACATTACCCTCATTTCACAATTCCACTTCAATTCATCCATAATCATGGTCATAGTATACTAGTATGTTTTCTCACATATAATGCTTATCCCATGTCCTTAATATCATTTATAGCATAACCATATTACAACACATCAATAATCATGACTCAATTCAAGTTATCACTCAAAATGACACTATTCACTCTTTCATGACCCATTTTCCATATCCTTTTACAATCCAAGTGTTTCAACTTTCAAATACCTTAAACATCATGTAAATACCATAAAACTTACCTTATATGGTGTAGGAATGAGCCTTGGGTGGAAACTCCTCACTTGAGCAAAACCCTAGATTCACCTTCCCTTGGATTCCTTGTCTTGGATGAACTTTAATGAGTTTCTTACACTTGATTAACTTGGTTTGATGTAATTGATCACAAATTCCCCTTGAATTCTTGTTGGAAAAGTGTAGAGAGATGTTTTAGAGAGAAGGGGTGTGAAGGGAAATGAAATGAAATGAACTTGGTGCCTTATTAAATATACACAATTCTGTCCGCACCCATTTATACGGTCCGTATGTGTGACCGTATAATGGTTCCAGTGAACACTGCCCATCTTGGCTAAATATACGGCCATACCTACGGTCCGTATCTTTTGTACAGTCTGTATAATGGACCGTACAATCCACAGTTTTCTGAAAATCATTTTCGTCGACTCGTTTGATCTCCAATCCTTATGAAACCTTCTTAACACTTGTTTATCACTTCATTAACAATCTAGGGGATGTTATAACTCTTCTCCAAAGCATCATTAAATCATCATACATCGTTACTCGTAAATCCTTTCCGAGACATCTCGTATGTCTTGCCTCCTCTTGGCAACTTTCTTCTCTTAGTTCGAATGTCTTTGAAATCTCATTTAGAATCGTCAAATGTTATTTCTAACTTATCAAAACATTGCATACGTCGCGCCCTTCGTCAGTCTATTCACTGTACTTGAACGGAAAATTTTCCGAGGTGTAACATTTTATGATATAGTGGAAGTCAATAAAATAGGGAAAATGCTGCCCAAATTTCGTTAATTCGTTAAATTACGCTAGTTTGAACTTAAGAGTGTTTTAAGACTTAACCTTAGTATGATCCTCTTGAATGTAGATTCTTCGAGCTGGGAAGGAGAACGTTGAATAATTAAGGAAACGTTAAGGTATGTTAAGGCTAACCCTTCTTGTGGAAACAAAGACAAGCAGCTTCTTTTTAGAAAGAGTGGGGTTACAGTTTAAGCACAAGTAAACAAAGACTCACAATAACCTAAAGAACATAGATAATAGCTTTTGTCTGGATTAGGTTCTTCAGCTTGCCGATGACTTTGTTCTTAAGAGCACTTGAGAACTTATGTCGGCAGATTCTGCACGATTTATATTAGGTTTTCAAGTCTACTCAATGTGTTGCCATCATGTTGTATATATAGTGGGAGAATGTGGGGTGAAAGAGACCACTCTTAAATTTTGACCTAAAGCATGGGCCAGCTCACTGCTGTACTTGTGTGTAGCAAGTGAGTTGGCTTTACAACTATCTCTACCGGTGCAAGGAACACAGAGAGCAGATTACAAACCAAGTATGTATCTGGTTCTGAAATAATTTGACAATCATCAAAACATGAATGCACTTGGAACTGTCAATTTCCCCCCTTTTAATGATGACAAACTCATAGATTGATGTTCCCACTAAGAACCAGCTTCCCACTTGTTCCCCCTGTAAAGTATACCATTCTTTTTAGAGCACCTGCAATATATTAGCAACAACGCAACACATTTCTACAACATGTCTTCCAGCATATCAGCAGCATGTCTCCCAACACATCCACTGTACTATCTCACAACACCGTGATCCCATCACCACACTTTCACTACATATGCACAAATATTCATTCTTCCCCCTTTTGGCATCATCAGAAAAGCAACCATAGTGCAACCAGTAAGAGGTACAACTAGAGAATATTACAAGCAGAATCAACATGAGCAAGCAAGCAATAGTGTATAAAAAAATATCAAAGCCCAAGAATAGGAAGTAGTTCAAACAGTACAAGTATATGTCAAAGTAAACTACTGATGTGCCAGTCAGAAAAGAAAGGTAGAGAGCATAGGGTTTAAGACATCAACCAAGGGAGGACAAGGGAAGGGAGCAGAGACTGAAGAAACATGCTACGAGCTGATTACTAAGGGTGATCTAAGGCTTGAAGGAAATTTTCAATTTTCTCAATATAAGCACCATGATCTTGGAGCATCTAGTTCCTGAGATCTTCCATTTTGATCTTCAACTGATCCCTCAGAAGAGCATTCTCACCTTTTATCTACTTAATTTCTGCATGTGCTGCCTTCAGGGCTTTGGTGAGAACATAGATAGTAGAGCCTGCTCCTTTAGGCGCACACTCACAATCTTTCAGAGTAGCCATAGAGATGACATTCTCTTCTATTCCTAAGGTTGTTGTGCCAGTCCTCACATTAAAATGCCCAAGGACCTTTGTCAGGCAAAAGCCATAACGAAGAGCAGGATCATTTTCACTAGTGCTTACTGCATTGATCATATGATTGATCATGATTTCTAGTAGATTGATCGGTTCAAGAGTTGACAAAGCTTCCATGAGTACCATATGTTCTGAAGTGACATTGCCATCCCTATCACTTCTTAGTATGAGTACTTTGTCCACAACCTCGAAAACCAGTCGATAAGTGGGCTCGAGATCCTGTTTGAGAAGCTTTCCTGGACGGACTGACCTATCTTTCTTAACAATCACATTTTTGAAGGAGGTGGAAGCCCTTCTAGTCATATCCTTCAGCCCTTCAGTTGATACTCCTAAGATTTCGGCTAGTACTGCTTCAGTCAGCACAAAGTCTGTCATATTCACTGTTAAGGCCAGAGCACTATCATCAAGATGAAGTAGATTTGTATGCAGTTCCATTATATCACTTTCATACACATAAAGGGACGGTATAGTAAGAAGATGAGTCCACTTTTGAAGTTCCACCATCTCCCACAGTTCTTTCATCCTAGTCTCCTCTTGTAGGTTTACATCTATCATCATCCCAAAGAGAATCTTCTGCATTTAGAGATGTTTCTTTCTCAGTTCAATTTCCTGTCTCTCAACAGCACTTGGCCTCTTTTCTTTTATGAGGAAGATTGAGTATCACTTTCTTCTCCTCCTATGTCCTCCTCTCCTCCTGTCATTTTCTTTCATTTCTTTTCTTGTTTTCCTTCATACCCCCAGAGATCTGATTGCGCACTGAGCGAAGTATGATATCACCATCGGAGTCATCATTTTCTCTAAAGGTACCAGGTTCTTTAGCGCAGATGGGATACCAAGTTTTCTTCTCAGGGTGAGAGATGGGTACGACATCTGTAGCCATTTCTTTCTTGTTAAGATTTTCGACCTATTGTCCTTCAGAGTTGTTGATGTTATCTCATCCTATATCAACCTTTCTGCTTGTTACGTCTGATTCTTTTGAAGAAGAGTCTGATGATCTTTCCTCAAGATTTAAGGGTCCTCTTAGTTTGAAGACACCGAATAGAAGTGTAGATATTGTTACACCCTAGAAAATTTCGCGTTACTAAGGCTGTAGACGGTTTAATATGAGCTCAAGGGGGAGCAAATATTACAAGTATAAAGGATGAAATTCTACTGTATTAGCATGAGTATGATAGTTGGAATTCGTACAATATGATTGGAATGATATGTTAAAAGATATATAGCCCTCGTAATCGTAAGCTGAGGTGGGGCCCACATGATGGGTTATTATAAAGGACATATGAAAAGTTATATGGACAATATATGTGAAGTTAAACACAACTCAAGAAGGACCCTTGAGCCAAATCCAAGTGTAAGCCCTCCAAAAATATGTTTTTAAGTTACGTTTTCGGGTGATCTGATTTCGGGAGGCAATAACCCCATCATTATTTGGTTTTTTGGGAAAACTCCAAATATTAAAGCTGTAGATAATTGAATTATCTTTCCAACCATAGGTCGTGGGAATTTATTCGATATTGAAATCAAGAGATATGACTGTTTTACTGAACAAAGGTGCTGGCCGTGAGTAGAGAGCCTGACACGTGGTGGACACGTGGCAGGACCACTCCACCACCCTTGGTCACTATAAATAGACTACAAACATGTCATAAGCAGTATGATAATATGATATAAGGTTCAGCAATCTTATGGAAGGTTAGAGAGAGAGGGAGGAGAGGTTAGAGAGAGAAAGTGAGGGGTTGATCAAGTTCGAGGCCCCAAATCCCGAGGCTCGTGAAGAGTAAAGTGAAGGACAAGTTGTTGTCATCGTTTTGAACCAAAAATTGGCTTTGGATGGTGTTGATTTCGTGGTTATGGACTACATAAGGTATGTTTAAGTTGTCTATGATGTTATTTACATGTTTATTGATAGATTTAGCGAATTAGAATGTTGGAAATGTTGATGTAATTGTCATATATGTTGCATTAAGGCGTTGGGGCTTAGGTGTTGATTTGGATGGATTATTTGGTGGATTTAGTTAGATTATTTTGGGTAATTGTTGGGTATTGTTGTTAATGTTGATATTTATGGTCTGTTAGCTGAATTGAGGTATTGGGATTGTTCAGAATAGTAAGGAAATGTTGTCTAAATGTCGATAAAATATCAATTAGTTAAGAACTAAATTATAAAGTATGGTATGAGTTGATAGTCTGTATATTTGGTATTGATAACAGATTGATGATGTTCGAGGCTCAAATAATGGTTAGCTGGAAAGCGGCCAACGTATGTAAGGCAAACCTTTCTTCCTTTGGCATGATTCTTGTTGTTATTCATTCTATATATACTCCATATGATTCCATTCTTAGAAGAGTAAGGTCTAAATGTTTCTTGTGATAGCTTATTGATATTGTACTCCTATTCTGTTCCTAAGGGAACACCTATAAGGTACCAAGTTGAGTTGTGTATATGGTTTTACTAATAATTTCGAGGAAATGAGTTTTATACTAAAGGAAACATAAAGTTTGATTTTCAAAACCACTCCAAAGGGGGTGCGAGATTTTACTACTTCATTTCATTTACGATTCTATTTACATTCCATAGTATCATCCCGTTGTATTGAACCACAAAATGATATCAAATATTTCTCCTCAAATCTAAGGGAAACAACCAGTAACTCCTCAAGTCATTAACTCATCACATACGCCCATATTTGAAGTCATTTCCACCAGTCGTTTACTAACTCCTCAAAAGTCTACAACCCAATCAATTTACCGATCAGACGATGTGCCTATAGCATTCACTTGATAAATGAGTAGTCTTTAACATCAACGAGCTTATATCAAGAATAACTTGTAGCACCAGTCGCAACCTTATCCTGACAACCATGTTAGATACCAATTTTTTTCCTTCCCAATCTCACGAAAGTACTCACGTCTAAGATATTCTATGAAGTCTCACTTCGCTACACGCAGTCTTCCTTCATGTCCTTATTGTCAACTTCTTTTCTTTATTACACGCGGTCACAATACGTTTGCCCAATTCGATGGTCATTACAGAACTTACACTTGTTCCCACTTACTGACGTCCAGTACTCTACCGCTGCTGAATCATCGACCCGCCATTGGTACACCAGTGTCACGCACACCATCATAAAGCCTTAACGAAGCTGAAGTTTTTCCCAAACCAATCATATCATCGAGCAACCCACTATTATCAATCCATCAAGGCACATTGTCACTTCTGAGCAACCCAACACTGAAACATGGAGACCCTGTAAACCTCTGAACTATTTTCCCATTTCTTACGAACTCTTACAATAAACGAGTCTAATCGCGACTCCACACAACAATTGAGTCTAATCGCGACTTTACACAATCAAATCCTTAGACCATAACTAGAGACTAAACTAGATCACGTGTCTTAACTAGAGACTGAACTAGATCACATGTCTGAATCAGAATAACCCATCTCGTACCATAACGTCATCACCTATTTTAGCATCTAAACCCAAATGTGCCAAGTCTTAAATACTCAGTCAGAATTCGTACATCACAAGAATATCACAATAGAAGTCATAGTACAATGCAATGCAATAATGTATGAAATGTGAATGCAACGATATGCAGTGTACACATGTACTCCGATGATGGAACATCACATCTCGATAGCACAACCCATGGGGGACCTGCGAAGTCCATGTACCTCACGGTTTCGATAATAACCTCAAAAACGGCTACCTCAAGATTCCGGCAACAACCTCGGCAATCGCTACGCACATTCTCGATTCCGGGACAACCATCGGACATCGGTCCTTACGTCACTCTCATCCAACTGAGCTTAGCTCATAACAGTGTTTCCTCAAGTATCATCAATGTGTCAACAGTACATCATGAAGGATGAGAATGTGTGCAATGTATAAGTCCAATATCAATAATTAAATCAATATCACAAGTACCACGCATAGGCACACAAACAATATCATGAAAAGGCTACACAATAAGCTATAATAGGACATTATCCTCATATCAAACATCAACAAGTAAGATACTACAATGTCATGGTCAAGATATATCAATAGTCTCAATATCTTGTATCTCCACATGGCATCAAGCCAACAACAATAGAACAAGACAAGCCACTACACAACAGGGTGACTAACCCCAATCACAAAACAGGGCCCAACCTAAAATAATATCCACCCCAACTTCATACCCGAAGGTTTACATGCTTTCTCCGACAATATCGCCTAAATATATGCTTCGCTAAACAAAGTCTAACCAAAGGGTAAACCATAACCTACCTGGAAAGCCGAACAACAAATCTCCAACTGTCAAACTTTAGTTTTGCCCTTCCTTTGTGCCTCGTGATAATGAAAGTCTAATCATATCTGGATATGAAATTAGAATAAAGAAGAAAATACCCAAATCACCATATTTCTAATCAAGTCCCAAACCCTAATTCATGGAATGGGGAAAATGATAGAATTCGAAGGATACCCATAATAGTCTTAGAAGAATTTCGGATTAAAAAGTTAATTCAAAAACCCACTCCCAACCTCAAGGGGGAAAATGGTCATTTCATAAGAAAATCGGGTTCAATAAGGTCAATTTATTAATCTAGAAAGTCATACGAATCCAATGGTACCCATATTGCCATACTTTAAATCTGAACCCAAAAAGTCTCCAAAAATAAGAATCCGAGCCACGAAGGGAAAAATAAGAAATTTAGTTTAAAATCAGTTTACCCATTACTTATGGAGCCTATATACTAAAAATCAGTGAAATCCATCCACTAATTCATGTTAAATTGAAGAAAAACCAAGTTCAAGCCTAGGGTTTCAAATCCCCAATTTACCTCCGTTAATTCAAGAATCTTAGCATGAAAAATCCTACGAAACAATGGAATAATCATAAAAAGGTGTTTGAAATCTTACCCAAATGATAATTCTTGAAAGAGTCTCTTCAAGTCTCCCAAGATCGAGCTTCTAAGATTGTGAGAAACCCCAAGCAAATAATAAGATGAAAATGCCCAGCTGTCTGACCCATTTTCAGTGCTATAACAATCCCAAATCTCACTTTTCATAATTCCAGTAGATTCTTTGCAAAATTTTACTCAAGTTAGGCTTTTGAATCACCTTATTTGGCCTTAAAATGAGTGAGATATGGTTTTTTAAATTTTTGGAAGAACTCAGAAATTTAAAGGACGATCTCAGTGGCAATTTCATAATTTTTAGCAAAACACACTAGAAAATTCTGCACAACAATTTTTTAGTAAAATGCCCATAACGCCCTCATACGATGGCGAAACGCGACGACTCTTGTTGATACAGTACTAAAATTACAATAAGGATCTAACGGTTCAATCGAAACACAAATCAAAACTCGTTTCCTCATTATGGTACCCTTTTTGCTCAAAACGGCATCGAAATAAAAAACAAACACCATACAACCCAAACACATTCGGAACTCATTGGAATCTAACAAAACTTTGTGGACAAGTTCAAAATAATCATACGAACCTGCTCGAACTCTCAAAACATCCAAACGGGACCGTCTTGACCTGATGTTGACCGTGGTCAACTCCAAATCATACCAAAAGCTAGTTTCTCAACCAACCACCCAAATCACAACCAAACCTCTCGGGAACCGAACCAATGACTTGACTAAGTCCTAAATGTCATTATGGACCTGATGGAACTGTCGGAATTCGATTATAGGCACATTTACCTAAAAGTCAACTTTTGGTCAAACTTCTCAAAATTAAGCCTTCAAAATTCCAAAACGTAGATTTTCTTCTTCGATCCTCATCCGATCACTTTGGTAATGGAGTCACCCATCCCTACAAGTCATAAACATCACAACAAAGCTAACAGAAACAACAAATCTCGGATCCAGGTCTAATTTCTTCCCGTGACCATCTTTTCACCATAAATAGACATATTAAACATTAACCGACTTAATTGTCAAAAACCAACCAGACGAACTCTAAAATTAGCCCCGTAAATTTCCACAGATCATAACTAATATTTCAAATCTAACGAAATCTTCATATTGACAATCAGAGCACATTTTCCCAAATTAAACAATTTATCCAAATAATTGAATGCCGGAATTACCAAAGTGAAACCTTCTCTTGAAGTGAACCAAATGATATTCGTCTGACTTCAAATTTGGCTAGCAAGTCAAATTAATTATAACAGAACTTCTGAAATAGACGACACGCAACTGCAGCACCGATTCTCAAAACGACCGACCGGGTCGTTACAATATGAGAAGCATTATTAGGGCTTCAGGCATAAAGTGTGGTTGAAAATTCCTAAATTTGATATTGATTGATTGAATATTTGATGAACCATTATGATATGATGAAGAAGAAGTTAATGAATAATCTTATCGTTGACTTGGAGTAATCCCTTATTCATGCTATTGATGAACTGATTCTTGAGTCTTGATATGACTTGTGACATGGTGACTTATGTTCCTTGATATTGAGTTATTGATTGTTCATAGTCCTTATTGATTGTGGAACGGAAATACATTGTGATGAGAAAGATAAATAAATATGAAAAAGCACATTTGACAGGGGGTAAGGATGTGGCCTAGTTATGGGCTCGTGATCCGAGGTTAGTTCGGAGCGAGTGGGACATGGACACCATAGGTCCACTGCAGGTCATGGCTATTTGGGTAAATATTACCATTTAGCATGTGAGTTACGACTGTGTTGGTTATTACATGATTTGAGTTACTCTTATTGATTTCTAATTGTGTGGACTTATCTTATTCCTGTGTTGGCTAATATTTCAGGGTTGGATGATTCTTGTTGATAATTTCATATGGTTGTGTGTTGTTGTGCCTATTTGTCTATTCTATAGATTTTGTGATTGTATGCATGATACTAATCTTAGTCAGCCTATGATATTTACCGGTACATAGTTCTTGTACTGATACTACATTGTTGCATTCTTTTGAGTGCAGATTGTGATCCAGAGATGTTACACCTATATATATATATATATATATGGTTTTGTACTTTGAGATTCGTCGTGTATTAGTGGTTCTGGTCTTGGATACGGGGGTTGTTAAGGTTAAATGAGATTAAACAAGTTTATCTCATAGTTATAAAAGGTTAAGTTCATGTTTAGCTGGTATTGGACGGATTAAGGGTTGAGCAAATTGACGAGAAAATGTTTCAGGGGAAAAGTGGGTTTTACGACGAGATATACGGACCGTATTATTTTTACGGACCGTATATCTGGCTGATTTCCATCATAAATTGATTCCAGAAATGGAAGAATCACTGGTTAGGATTTAGGGGTCCAATTATACGGACCGTATAAATTTTACGGTCCGTAGAGTTGACCGTAAAATCGAGTCGGCCCAGATTTTGTTTAAGTTATATATATTCGGCCCTCACTCATTTTATTTCATTTCCAACATTTCCTAACTTCTTGAGAGTTCTAGAACCTTCTCCCTATTATATTTAACAAAACCCAAGTGAAATCCAAGATCAAGAGGCAAAAATCAAGAGAATCAAATGTCGGGAGGCTCACTAGGATTTGTAGAACCCAAGAATTTCTTTGGTGTTGAAGTTGGGGTTTCACTCAAGTGGTATAGTTGATTCAAACCTTGCTCTTGTGTGATTAAGGTAAGTTTTCACATCTATTTTCATGTTATTAAGAATGTCTAGTTGTTGAATAACTTGATTGAGGGAAGAAAGCAAAAGAGGAAGTTCAAATGTGGTTTGATGATATTGTGAGTAATAAATTGACTTGAGTTGTAATTGTTGGAATGTTTTGAGTATAATCTGGTTATGAATGGTGGTAGTGATGATGAGGAAGTATGGTCTATGAGATTATATAGAGTTGTGTTGAAATTGTTGTTATGTGTTGAATATGAAAAGGAGTTTTGGGCATTAAATTAAGTCTCTTGATTATGGAATCGATGATAACGTTATTGTTGATTGGGAGCTATTTTATGATATAGTGGAAGTCGACAAAATAGGGGAAACGCTGCCCAAATTTCGTTAATTCGTTAAATTAAGCTAGTTTGAACTTAAGAGTGTTTTCAAAACTTAACCTTAGTATGATCTTCTTGAATGTAGACTTTGCAAACTTGGAAGAAGACGTTAAGGTATGTTAAGGCTATTCTTCTTTCATTTTTGGCATGATCTTATGATATGAACCAACAAGCAAGTAAACGAGCTTCCATATTACTCTACTCTTAGAAGAACTAGGAGCACTTCAGTCTTTGATATTCTTGTACTCCTTTTCATGATTATTCCTTCTGTTCATGGGTCTTGAGACTACTTATATTGATGGTATTAGCTCAAAGATATCTATCAGAAGTAGTACGACCTTATGTTACTTCGAGAGTTCTATGTATTTATTTTACTTATGCATTGCATTTATTCATACATATGCACATTGACCCATGACAAGAAGGGGTATGGGGAAATGGATAGGCATTATATACATATTATCACCTGATCAGCTAGTGCACATTGATGATGAGATATGGATCGGGATGCACGTTCCGCAGCAATGTATATGATGATGGCCGCAAAAAGGCCAATGGGATATGAGATATGGATCGGGATGAACGTTCCTCGGCACTATGACCTACATGTATATACATGATCTTCATAGAGAGCATATATATCATACGCCCTCAGAGGCACTTTCAGTTATACAGAGTTATTCAAATGCTTACAGATATTCGGTCATGCAGATGTATTCAGTTTGTCAGTTTAATCTTTGAGTTTCAGATTCCTTTCATGATTCTTATGTTTATGTTACTCTTATGCCTTACATCCTCGGTACATTGACCGTACTGAACCCCCCCCCCCCCTATTGCTCGGGGGGATGCGTTTATGCCCGCAAGTTCAGGTAAACAGGCCGGCAGTCCATCTCAGTAGGACTTCTATCCAGCGGTAGTCGGTGCGTTCCATTTGATCTTGAGCCACAGTTCATTTTGGTATGCTATTTTTGAGATGCATGTTTATGGGTATGACGGGGCCCTGTCCCGTTCTTTCTACAGCTTTTATTCCAGTAGAGGTCTGTAGATAGTTGTATGTCAATGACATGTGATGTAGCCTTGTCGGCTCCTATTCGTTTGTGTACAACATATGTAGCGGCCTAATCGGCTTGCACTGTTCTTATATATATATTTCTGACGATACAGAGTTCATGATGTATCCTTTCTTGAGTCAGTATAGCTCAAATTGAGTTATTTATGGGCCCTTGTTATTCAGAGTTATTCAGGTACGTGTATAGGGGTGTTTGGTCGCTAGAGATCAAGCACTCATCACGACTCATCAGTTTGGGTCGTGACAAGAGACATCTACCCGACCTCATATTTAGCTTGAGGCCAGCTCCTGATCAGATCCGATGGTGAGTTCCTATCCATGCCATGCCTTCTGAAGATCTTTCTTATTTGGATGTCTATTTCATTTAAGATATTTATGATTATTTCAGACAGTTGTTCATTCTTAGAAAGTTATGTTTTAAAGCCCTTGTGCGATAACTTTCAAATTTTGGGGTTGTAATAGTTAAGACTTCCGCATCTTTATTTATTTATGGCATGACTAGATCAGTTGGAGATTTTTATTATCATTTTATCCTTGAATCCTTGAATGTGTTAAAATTGATTAATCAGATGATGATTGGTTAAGAGGATTGGTTCACCTACTAGGAGAATTAGTGTGGGTGACACTCACAGCTATTTGGGTTGTGACAACTTTTCTTTTGGACATCGGGACGTAGAGTGACAGTTATTTTTGTCCTCTCTCTATGCTTTTCGACATTTGAGGACACTATTAAATCATCGAATGCTGAGAAAAATCATCAAGACCAGCAGCGCTTTCGGATTCAAATTTTAAACCTGATTTTTAAAGAGCAGCAACCAGTCGATCCATACGTTGCTTCTCCTTCTTCTGATTACCCAAAATTTTATCCAATTTCTATTGGAAAACATTCTCCAAAAACTATACAAAAAACAAATAGAAGAAAGTTTAAAAAAAATTGAAACTCAAAAGAGAACAACTTATGCCTATAGAGGCAGAGTTTCAATTTAAGAAGTTAGATCTGTATAAAAGTTATAAAAAAAAGTTATGCATGTACAGGCGGACTTTCAAAAATGATAATTTAACAAAAGTAGAGGAATAGTTTCAAAATTCACATAGTTAAGAAATGTCAAACCTATACAGGCTGAGTTTTAAAAATGACAAAGTCAAGAAAAATATGCCTATACAGGCAGAGTTTCAAAAATTACAAGTTAACAAAAGTTATGCCTCTTCAGGCCATCATAAGGTTAATAGAAGTTATGACTGTATTGGCATAGTTTCAAATTCTACACAAAATTGGATTCAAAAGAAAATAACTAAAATAACCAAAAAAAAAAAACACGTATTTTATGTGTTTTTTTTTTTTTTTGGCTATTTTAGTTTTTTTTTTTTAATCCAATTTTGTGTAGAATTTGAAACTATGCCAATACAGTCATAACTTCTATTAACCTTATGATGGCCTGAAGAGGCATAACTTTTGTTAACTTGTAATTTTTGAAACTCTGCCTGTATAGGCATATTTTTCTTGACTTTGTCATTTTTAAAACTCAGCCTGTATAGGTTTGACTTTTCTTAACTACGTGAATTTTGAAACTATTCCTCTACTTTTGTTAAATTATCATTTTTGAAAGTCCGCCTGTACATGCATAACTTTTTTTTATAACTTTTATACAGATCTAACTTCTTAAATTGAAACTCTGCCTCTATAGGCATAAGTTGTTCTCTTTTGAGTTTCAATTTTTTTGAAACTTTCTTCTATTTGTTTTTTGTACAGTTTTTGGAGAATGTTTTCCAATAGAAATTGGATAAGATTTTGGGTAATCAGAAGAAGGAGAAGCAACGTATGGATCGACTGGTTGCTGCTCTTTAAAAATCAGGTTTAAAATTTGAATCCGAAAGCGCTGCTGGTCTTGATGATTTTTCTCAGCATTCGATGATTTAATAGTGTCCTCAAATGTCGAAAAGCATAGAGAGAGGACAAAAATAACTGTCACTCTACGTCCCGATGTCCAAAAGAAAAGTTGTCACAACCCAAATAGCTGTGAGTGTCACCCACACTAATTCTCCTAGTAGGTGAACCAATCCTCTTAACCAATCATCATCTGATTAATCAATTTTAACACATTCAAGGATTCAAGGATAAAATGATAATAAAAATCTCCAGAAAAAAAAAAAAAAAAAAAAACGTACCTCAACACGATGCTGAATTTGCTAAAAAAAAAAAAAACCCTAAACCCTAAACCCCTAAACCCCAAAAAAAAAAAAAAAAAAAAAAAAAAAAAAAAAACCCCCAAAATCAATATAAAAAATGCTCTCTCTTCTCTCTAGGAACTAGTGAGAGAAAGCTTCTTCTTCACCATTAATGGTGTCTAACACCACTGGACAGCCTCCCCTTGAGGTTGTCCAGCCTCTACAACCAACTACAATACCCAAATCTATTTCAAACAACTCAAATAATCAAAACCCAATTAATTTTAATGCTCCCACGTCACTGACAGGTGCAGCACCATCACTACCAACGTGTTTTGCAACCCACAATACCATCACTGGCAGGTGCAGCACCATCAACGAACACATTTGCTCCTATTGTACAAAAAAATGTGACTTCACTGCCAACAGGTGCACCACCACCAAATTCAGCGAATTTCAATTCTCCAATTTCGTATATACCACTGCCAACAGGTGACCCATCAACAATTTCAACGAATTTCAATGTGCCAAGCTCATATACAGCAGCTCCACCACTTGATTACTCCAAATTATTGTTGCCTACTGCTCTAAATTCGAAATTGGGCATCAATGGAGGAATTTCGAAAGTGGGTATCAATGGAGAAATTCCGAACAGTGAAGAAATTGCACCAATTCCGTTGAAACCCATTGTTTATATACATGGGGAACCAACAATTCAATATTCCATGGAAGAAATTAATCATATGATTATTCAAGAAGAATTACAATATGCAGTTGTGGGTAAGTTTTCGTATGGAGTTCCTGATATGCAATTTTTACGTACTTCGCTTGCTAGACAGTGTGAATTGAAAACCGATGTTACTATTGGTTTTTTGTGTAATAGACACATTTTGATTAGATGCAAGTTATTTGAAGATTATGTCACTCTCATGTCCAAACCTGCGTTTTGGCTTAAGGAATCTCAATGGACCCATCCGATGCGGACTCTTAAATGGGATCCTTGGTTTGAACCGGACAAAGAAACGAGCATTGCAATTGCTTGGATTTCATTTCCAACTCTAGCACCGAATTATTTTGGTAAATCACAATTATTTTCAATGGCTTCAGCTGTAGGAAAGCCACTTACGTTAGATTTGGCTACCAAAAATAAGACACGCCCAAGTTTTGCTCGTGTCAAGGTGGAGGTGGATTTACTGAAGGAACGTCCTAAGCGAGTGGCTATTCAAGCTGTTAATGGTGCTACTGGAGAAATTAAAACCAAGTGGGTGATGATACAATATGATTTCATGCCGAAGTATTGTAAAGAATGCTGCCTACAAGGCCACGATGAAGAAACATGTTGGAAAATTCACCCGGACCTGATGCCTGAGAAAGAAAATGAGGATAAAAGTGAAGGTCAAGGTGAGGAGGAATTGCAAGTGCATACTGCAAATGACAAAGGCAAACAGTCCGTTGGGACAAATAAGGTGCAGGACACAGGTACAAACAAAAATATTAGAAGGCAATCACAATTTAATCAATCAAATTATAGAAATAGGAACCACGTGATTAAGGTGTTGGAGAGTGGGAAAGTAGTTGGAAATGTTAAGGACTTACACAAATGGCAATATAACAAAGCTCAGAAACATGGGAATAATAATGGAAACAAGCAGTTGAAACTGGCCTTGCCAGCAGTTGAAGAAAATGATCCAAAGAAGGTGCAAAAACAGCTTGGTACAGGTGTTCAAGTTACCAATAAATTTAATGCTTTAGATGGGGTTGAAGAGGAACAAGAGGAAAGAGTTGTTGATGCTAACAAGCAGCTGATGGTAGCAGCAGTTGAGGGGAATACATCTCTTAATGCTGCTGTTAGTACTCTGATCGTGCAAGATGCAGTGATTCCAAATGTAAGGAATAGCCTTGTGAAGCTGGTCAATACAGTGATGCCTTCCTCTAATGTGGTGGCACTAATTGATACTGGGACTAAGCCACTTAATGTTGATGCACCTGTTTATACACCAGAAAAAAATTCAGCAAGTCAAACTAAGCAATGGGTTCAAACTGTTTTCCATAAATCTGCAGAACCGCTAGTTACTGTGAATAAAGAATCTTCAGATATTCCATCAACTACTTATGCTAATGGGGAGGACAGAATGCTTTGGAGTGAACAAATTGAAGAAAATAATGAAGAAAAGGAAATTCAAGGCCATAGTTCAGTTAGCAAACAAAAATCTGATTCACCAAGGTCATCACAACAGATTCATGACATGTTTGCCAAAGAAATAGAGGAGGAGGAAGTGGATATGTCAAATGTAGCAGATAACACTAAGGCAGTTTCTAAACATGCTGTCAACAGGTATAATACTACTGATGAGGAAGAAATCAAAAATTCAAATAATCAAGTGCAGGAAGAGAATGCACGCAGTGAAGAGGTGGATGAATTTTCAGCCAAAAAAGTTAATGATCTTCCTGAACATCAGATGGTTGGGGCAGATTCTAAGGCAACCAATATATATGACAGTCGACAAAGGACTCCAGATGCTAGAGGGCACACACAAACAGTTGCTTTAGTATCAGGAAACAAAGGCAGTGCAAAGGCTTACTCTGGGGTAAACCAAACAAAGATGGTATAGCAGAATTCTAAAACAAATGCAGGAAGTAACAAGGCTGAAATGCAAAAATTCTCTGGTAATGCTGCAGATTTGCAGGTAGCAATTCCAAATGCGGAAGAGGCTAAAATAGATATGGATGAAGAATCAACTGCTCAGAATTTTTTAAATGCTGCAAGAGAAAGTGATATTTCCCCTAAACAGATAGCAAAAGGGCCTGTGAAAGCAAAGAAGAAAAATACAAAGGATAATGCACCTCAGATTTCAGGGGTGACAACAAGGAGGACAAACTCTAAATCCCATATGTAGTGATGAATGCACTAATATGGAATATTAGATCAGTGAATACAAAAAAAGCTTTTAAAAGGCTTTTAACAATGCATACAAAACACAAATTCTTTCTTGTAGGTTTGATGGAACCATTTCAACAAGCCTATAAGATGGAAAGTTACAGAAGAAGGTTGGGGCTAGAGACTGCTATTTGCAATGTTTCTGGCAAAATTTGGGCCTTTGATGATGAAGAGTATGAAGTAACAGTCCAGCAGCTTACACTGAAATTATTCAACTGGGATGTAGATATGGAATTGGTTGTCACCTTGGTTTATGCTAAGTGTGATAGGATAGAAAGAATTGAACTATGGGATTCTCTGTATAATCTTGCTTCTGATATGACAATTCCATGGTTAGTGGGGGGTGACTTTAATGTCATCACTGATGAAGAGGAGAAGTATGGAGGTTTACCTGTGTCTCTGAATGAAGTTGAAGATTTTAGGCATTGTATTCAATCTTGTAATCTAACTGATTTGGGGTATAAAGGAAGTGTTTTTACCTGGTGGAATGGAAGAGGGGCAGATGATTGTGTATTCAAGAGGCTGGATAGGTGTTTGGGTAACTTTGAGTTACAACAGTTGTTTCCAGGCTTGGAAATTAATCATTTGATCAAGTGTGGCTCAGATCACTCTCCTTTGCTGCTGGAATGCAAACAAGAGGTCCAACAATTCAAGAAACATTTCAAATTCTTAAATTTCTGGACAAAGCATGATACTTTTATTGATGTTGTGAAAGAAAATTGGGAGACGGATGTGGTTGCTAATTCATTCTGGACATTTAATGTGAAGCTGAAGAAAATGAAACAGGTTTTATCCCAATGGAGCAGGTCCACTTATGGTGATATTTTTCAACAGATCACTAACCTTGAGGAAGTTATTAAAGCTCATGAAGCACTCTTTGAATCAAATCCGTCTTATGCTAACAGGGAGAAACTCATGAAAGTGCAAGCGGAATTTACTAGAGTATTGCATTTGGAGGAGGAATTTTGGAAGCAGAAAACTGGAATGTCTTGGTTTCAAGATGGTGACAAGAATTCCAAATTCTTCCATGCTTATGTGAAGGGCAGAAGAAAAATGCTACAATTGAAAAGAATACAGAACTCGTAGAGGCAATGGCTTGACAATGAGGAAGATATTGCAGAGGAGGCGGTTGAGTTTTTTCAGGCACAATTTCATGAAACTGCGGTTCCTACACAGCCTGATATCCTGAAGCATGTCCCTTCCATGATTAGTAACGAACAGAATGAAGAACTCGTTGCAGCTCCTACGAAAGAAGAGGTGAAGCAGGCGGTTTTTGGTTTAAACAGTTCAAGTGCAGGTGGTCCTGATGGTTTTACAGGCTTGTTCTTCCAAACATGCTGGGATATTGTTGGGGATGATATTTTCAACATGGTTTGGGACTTCTTCAGTGGTTTTGAACTGCCTAGATACATTACTCATACTAATCTTGTGTTGTTGCCAAAAAACAAAGATGTCCACACTTTTAGCGACATGAGGCCTATTAGTCTGAGTAACTTTGTGAATAAGGTGTTTTCCAGAGTGGTACATGAGAGAATGGTCCATTTGTTGTCGGATTTGATATCACAGAATCAAGCAGGATTTGTGAGGGGTAGAAGCATTGTGGAGAATATTTTATTGACCTAGGAAATAATTACTGATATCAGACTCAGAACCAATAAAGGCAAGAAGAATTCCAATGCTATTGTTCCTAATGTCGTAATGAAACTGGACATGTCGAAGGCCTATGATAGGTTGTCATGGACTTTTCTTACAAATGTTCTGAGGAAAATGGGATTTTGTGAGCAGTTCATAAGCCTGATTTATGAAATTGTTGGAAATAACTGGTATTCGGTACTCATCAATGGCCAACCTCACGGTTTCTTTCACTCTACTAGGGGTGTTAAGCAAGGGGATCCTTTGTCGCCTACTTTGTTCATATTAGCTGCCGAAGTATTGTCGAGGGGTTTGAATGCTCTGCATAGCAATTTGTGGTTTACTGGATTTGGTCTGCCGAAGTGGAGTCCGAAAATTAATCACCTTGCGTATGCAGATGATACCATCATTTTCTCATCACCCTGTGAGATATCCTTGGGTTTGATCATGAATGTTTTGACTGAATATGAACAAGCTTCTGGTCAATTGATAAACAAAAATAAAAGTTCAGTGCATTTGCATGATAGGGTGGATGAGGAGGAATTTCGAAAGGTAGAAAGAGTTACTGGCATTGCAAGGAAGGAGTTTCCATTGATGTATCTGGGTTGCCCTATCTATTACGCAAGAAGTAAGATGTCATTTTACTCAGACCTCATTACGAAGGTGAGAAACAGGCTCCAGGGATGGAAAGGGAAGCTTCTATCATTTGGCGGAAGGGCCATTTTATTGAAACATGTGTTGCAGGCTATGCCAATGCACTTGATATCTGCTGTAGATCCACCTTCCTTTGTGATAGAGAAGCTGCATAAAATATTTGCTCAGTTTTATTGGAGCAACACTGTTGGTGAAAGGAATAGACATTGGGCAGGATGGGATACTATCTGCTTGCCTTGCGATGAAGGGGGTTTGGGCTTCAGATCTCTTAGTGACATGTCTATGGCATTGTTTGCTAAGTTATGGTGGAATTTTAGAACCAAACCATTTTTGTGGAGTTCTTTCATGAGCAACAAATATCTGAAAAAGAGTAATCCTATTTTGGTGCCATGGAAAGAAGGTTCACATATATGGAGGAAAATGCTTCAAGCAAGAGAGTTGATTGATCATCAGATATGGTGGCAACTTAGAATGGGGTCTTCTCTGTTCTGGTTTGATAATTGGACTGGTTTAGGACCACTTTATTTCCTTACACCTACTGATTTTCACTGCAATGAGGCTATTAATAATGTTTCTGATGTAGTGACGGAAGGTAGGTGGCATGAGTTGGCAATCAGAAATAATATGCCTGAAGAACTTGCTGAATATATATTAAACGATGTTCAACCACCTGCCAGAGGGGATGAATTAGATAAACCTTGGTGGATGCTTGAAACTAAAGGTGATTTCACCGTCAAATCTGCATGGGAGTATATAAGAAGTAAGGGTGAAAAAAGGGATGTTTACAAGAAGATATGGGTGAAAGGATTGCCTTTTAAAATAGCATTCCTAATGTGGAGGGTGTGGCATTTCAAAGTGCCATTGGATGATGTGATCAGGAGCTGGGGATATCACATGCCATCTATGTGTTCGTGTTGCGCGACACCTAAGGAAGAAACTGTTCCTCACATATTCTTAAGATGTGAAATTGCTCAGAAGACGTGGTCATATTTTTGTGCTGCTGCTGGTATTAATATTTCAGGAATGCATCTGCATCAAGTTATAATGAAATGGTCGACTGCTGATGTGTTACCTAGAATGAAACCTATATTCTATGCTATTCCTTCAATTATTGTGTGGGAATTGTGGAAAAAGAGGAATGGGGATAAGCATAGGAATAAAGTGTCTTTTAGCAGAGTCATATATCAGGCTTCAACTAACATTCAACAACTGGTAAGGTTGAGGAAACCAGGTATCAAAATTATTCCTCATAGATGGCTCGACATTCTGAAAATATTGGAACAATTTGTTCCTAAACTACAAGTGACGAAGGTTTGGTGGTATTTTCCTCCTGAAGGGTGGTGGAAATGTAATACAGATGGTGCTACTAGGGGCAATCCTGGTAGGAGCTCCTTTGCATTTTGTGTGAGGAATCATACTGGTGATTTGGTATTTGCTAAAGCTAAGGAAATGGAGGATGCAACGAATACTGAATCTGAAGCCATGGCACTATTTGAAGCTGCTAAATACTATTTATCTCAGCATGTTTACTCATTCGTTATGGAGACTGACTCTCTTTTAATGAAGAACATATTGGATAGGCAGTGGAAGCCTCCTTGGAATATAGCATTGGTTGTTGAAGAACTGCTAGAAATTATAGACAATGCTAATGTACAGGTTCTGCATATTATGAGAGAGGGTAACCAATTAGCTGATCACTTGGCTAATGTTGCACTTGACCATGGAGAGGTTGTTGTGCACTCTTTTACAGAACTTGATTCAAAGGGTAGGAGGATTCTTAATAGTGACAAGTTACAATGTCCCTACTTGAGAATCAGGACTCAGAGGAGATACTGATGGATGCTCATAATTTGATGTGGAAGAAGGTGTATTATCATACTTAAAGCCCTTAGGGAGGAGAGTATGATGATTTGCTTGTTTGCTGGTTTCAGGTTAAGTATCACTGATTCTGGCACTGGAAATGAACCTGAAGCAGTTAAAACAAAAAAAAAAAAAAAAAAAAAAATCAACTGCAGTTAAAAAAAAAAAAAAAGTCACACTGTGATGGAATGCAGTTGGGAGAGCACAAGGTATTGGGAGAAAGGAGCAGAGGCAGCAAGAACATATGCTGCAGTTGAGCATGCAGCTCATTTGTACTAAAAAAAAAAAAAAGTGAATATGCAGAAAAGGCTGGTAACAGACTGCTGGTGTAAGCTTGATAATATGGCCATGCCAAGCTTCAGAAGAAGGAAAACAAAACTTGTTTTGAAACCTCCTTGACTCCACACTTGGACTGCACTTGGACTGGTGCTGATCAAACAATTCAGGAAGGCCAACATAAAAGGCTCCCGGTGGTTGCTGTTTGGTCTGATGACACTAGAATTGGACATGATTGCATGCTCAAGTTTTGGCAAGAAATCTGTGCAAAACTCAGCAGTGGAGGATGCATTTGTGGTTATTTTAGAAGGAAGGAATTCATCAAGGTTGAAACCACTATTGGCCTTTTGGTGATGAAAAAACCTGTGGACTTGGAAGCACAAGTTGGCAACTTTTTGAGAAAAAAAAAAGTATTTTTTTCTACTTCAGAAGAAAGTACTTTTTTTATCAGTTTAAAAAAAAAGGTACTTTGTTTCAGTTGATACTTTTTGAGAGAAAAAAAAAAGTATTTTTTCTACTTCAGAAGAAAGTATTTTTTTTATCACATCAAAAAAAAAAAAATATGCTGGTGCGATTTTGAAGCTTGTCGCTATTTTCAATGAGACAAGCTTCAATGTCCATATTTGCGAGTTCGGGCTGCAAGAAGAAGATGATGGAGTTGTGTTTCTATGTTATGGACATTCTCAGGTGTTGGCTGAAGAGTTTGTCCACAAATAACTCAACAACTGATGTAACTTATCAAAAGGTGTGCATCAGGAGGGGAACACACACATAAGCTGCTGGTGGCATTTGTTCCTACAGCAGTTGCATCAACTGGGGCAGTAGCAAATGTACAGCAGCATTGGTTCAGTTCAGTGTCAATGCATCAGCGGAAAAAAAAAAAAAATTGCACAGCATTTCAACAGTAGATAAAGAAGGGATTTTATCAACAGCTGCAATGATAGCAGTTCTTGGTGATGAAGAATCAGACTGCTGTGTTGGTTTTTTCGAGCTATGCACCCAAATATCACTGAGGCCGACATCGAAGAGTTTGAAGCAAATTATATCACATCGCTTCAAAGATATTCTGGATGAGGCAATAGCTGCAGGGGAACTCAAATCAACCAAAGCATATGAAAAATGGGCAAAGAAAATGTCTAAAACAATGCACTTCAGTTCGATGAGTTGCGAGTTCGGACTGCAAGATGGAGTTGTGTTTCTATGATTATGGACATTCTCAGGTGTCGGTTGAAGATTTTTTCCACAAAAAACTCAACAATTGATGCAACGTATTTTTTTCATAATGCTACTGCTACTACGAGGAAAAGAACAAGGGAGTTAAGACAAGCTAGAGATGAACAAGGGAAAAGAATTCAAGATGCTACAACAGAGAGAAAAGAATGGGAATCTGAAAAAACTGCACTTGAGAAACAGCTACTTAAAGAAGTGTTGGGAATTAGGACAATCGAGAGGGATTTGAGCACTCAAGCAGCAGAATCTGCTAGCAAGCAGCAGCTGGAAAGCATAAAAAAGGTGACCAAACTTGAAGCTGAGTGTTGAAAGCTACAGGCCATGGCTCGCAAATCTTCCCCATTCAATGATCAACGTTCCTCTGCTGTTTCCTCATTCTATATGGACTCCGTCACGGATAGTCAGTCTGATAGCGGAGAGCGGTTAAATATAGTCGACAACGATGGACTCAAGATGAGTAGACTGGAAACAAAAGAATATGAACCAAGTTGCTCAAATTCATGGGCTGCAGCACTCATTGCTGAGCTTGATCAATTTAAGAATGAAAAGGTCATGCCTAAAACTCTACCTGCCTGTTGATTCTTTGAAGACGCAAGTTGAAAGAGAAAAATCAGATATGGAAGCCAAGTGTCATGAATTGAAAAATGAGCTGAGGAAAAGATCCCAGGAAGTTGAGCTTCAGCAAACTTTTGGTTCAAATGGTGAAATGAAAATAAAACAGGAGGATTTAGCAGTTGCTGCATTTTTGGCAAATCTTTTAGCTACTGTCCAAGCCATATTTAATGCGTGTTTGAAGAGTGGAAAGCGCACCAAATGGTGCTTTTTAAATCATTACTGAATAGAGGAGGAGAGTATAGCCTTATTTGGTGAAATTCTACTCGACTAACTGCTGCCATCTGGTGTGATTTGGAGTGTGACGGGCAAGAAAAGAATGATGGGATCAACAATACCACCATGTTCAAGTCTTTCGGGAGGAGAGCATGGAGGTATCTGTTATTGCTAACATGTTCTTCTTTTTTGCAGGTTACATTATTGTGAACAGCAGCAGCAGTTACACAATATGCAGGCCTCGCGTGGTTATTATCGCATTTTGAGTTTGTAGGATCTGTGCCAGTTGCATGGCACATTACTGCTACATTCAAATTGCTCCAATACAAGGAAATGAGAGGAAAAAAAAAGTATTTTTTCTACTTTAGAAGAAAGTACTTTTTTTATCACTTAAAAAAAAAAAAAGTACTTTGTTTCAATTAATACTTTTTGAGAGGAAAAAAAAGTATTTTTTCTACTTCAGAAGAAAGTATTTTTTTATCACTTAAGAAAAAAAAATACTTTGTTTCAATTAATACTTTTTGAGAGGAAAAAGAAAAAAAAAAGTTTTTTTTTTTTTTTTCTACTTCAGAAGAAAGTACTTTTTTTACCACTTAAAAAAAAAAAAAAAAAAGTAAAAGTACTTTGTTTCAATTAATGCTTTTAGTCATTTTAGAGGCTTTTACCTTCACTTTGGCTTTCTCCTGCTCTTAATGAGTGCGCACATGGAACTCTACAGACCTCTTGAGTACACATGGGCATACAGTTTCTATTTACTGGTCGTTTCTTAGTTGGTGGTATTAGCACCCCGGGATGCTCATCCTACTGAGAACTGGTCATTAGGTAGAGAATGTATTGCCTTGGTACATATTTAGGGCCAAATATAGAGCATATGAGATATAGATAGGAGAAAAAAAAAACTCTCTTGTGTTACTAATAGACAAAGGATATACATGTGCATTCATGATTTTTACAGGATTGCAGAGATACACAAGTGCATTGTTGATATAAGCGGATATACATCTGCTATACATGGAGCATTGGCCAACTTGTGCAGCAACGGACCAAACTTGGGACACATTTTGGTTGACAAGGGAAAGAAACAACTATCAACAGCTTATTTGCTCAAGTTTTAGGCATACAACTGATATACAAGGAGGAGTGGCCAACCTGTGCATCAAGGGATCAAACCTGAGACATATGTTGGTTGACAAGAGGAGGAAAAAACATTTCACATATGCATAATAAATGGGATTAACAGCTCATTTATTCAAGTTTTAGTTTTTTTTTTATAATATTCTTAATTTAGCAATTTGTAGTGCCAACTTAAGTCATCATATAAGACTTGGGTTGGTCTTTAGCTTAATCTTGCATTTTTATTAGCCATTTTGGCACTCTTTGTAAAGACTCTTTATTTTGTTGCTTTGAAAATTTATAAAATCAGCCCTAGGCTCACAAGCCTAGTGGAATTTGCGGGAAAAAAAAAAAAACACAATGCTCTAGAGAAGAGCTTTGATTGACATTTTCATCAGCATTGGTTTGGCCTTCATCAACCTCTCTTTCATGTTGCTATTCAAATGAAAAACAGACAACAATAAAATAAGAACCACGACAAAACAGAAAAACCTATTGACAAGGAAAAACTCAGTAAAAGTTAACAAAAGTTTTGTTCTACCTTCAGGTAGAGTTGTGCCTCAAAAATTCTACCTCCAGGCAGAGTTTTGCTACCTCCAGGATAATTTTTTATGACATATATAAATTTTGTCATAAGAGTCCAAAAGTTTGTCAGTTCAAAAGATAGGTAGAACTTTACAGTCCAAAGATAGTCAAGGTTTGCCTTCAGGCAGTAATTTAGAGTCCAAAAAACCAATTGACAAGGAAAAACTCA